>NC_064815.1:20338497-20408889 GCF_023721935.1 Panthera uncia | reverse complement strand
CACGTGGGTGCCGCGGTCCAAGTGGTGGCAGCTTGGAGTGGTGGCGGTGGTGGAGTGGTTGCCTCCAGTCATAAAACCACAGTCTCAGAAAAAGACATGAAATGAGTTTAGGCCAGTGGTTCCCAAACCTGGACACGTCACAATCACATGGGGGATTTTTTAAACCACCCAGTAGTCCCTCAGCTTCTCCTCAGAGAATGTGATTCATAGGTCTCGGGTGGGATCCAAGCGTTTGTTATTTTAAAGCATCCCTTGGGGATTCGGAGGCACAGCCAGGTTTGGGAACCAGCAGTCTAGGCCAGCTTCTCGTCCTGCCCTTGGAGGGAAGACGGAGGCTCTGGGAAGTACAGAGGGCATTCAGGGAGACCGCCAGACCGGCTGAGATCCAGGCATAATTCCAGAAATACCAACTTTTGCCTCGTCTGATGACATACTTTCCGTCATCTTTAAGACTCTAATGAGTTAGTAAAATACTTGTTAGACAATATGAGTTGAATGAATGAAATTCACCAAAAGATGGAATTAAGCCAGCGCACCCTCGAAGACTCTCCCCCTGGAGTGATGGTGGAGAGCTCAGAAATCAATGGCACCCTTTGACATCCGTCTCCCATAGTGTCCTCTTCCCCCAGGGTATCAACTGTCCTAAGCAGAAAGGACGTGTCCCGCCTAAGACTCTTGTGATGCTCTTTTTCTTCCAGAGCCTTGGGCAGGCTTTCTGGCCCAGGGCACGATGCTACCTCCCTATGTCCAACTACACAAGCAAAAACCCTAGGAGTCATTCTTGATCCTTCTTTGTCTCCGCCATATCCAACCCGTTGCTCAAGATTTTGCCTGCTAAAAAGCCTCAAATCTGTCAACATATCTGCTTCTATTCCATTGCCCTAGCCAAAGCTACCAGCATTTCTCCCGGCAGTGACGTTAAGACCCTCCTGCCTCCTCTGCCTCCCCTCGCCTTACTGCTAATCTGTTTCCCACGCTTCAGCCAGAGTTCACGTTTTCAAACTCATACCTTTCAGTGGCTTCTCATTTAGAACGAAGATCAGTTTCCTTCACGTGGCCTGCAGGCCCGGCTGGTGCAAACCCTGCCTGCCCACCCAGCTTTCTTTCATGCTATTCTCCTCTCTTCCACCCTTGCCCTGACGCAGCCGCATGGCTGTTCTTTCAGTTCCTTGAATACTCCTTGAATATTCCATTCACGCGAGTTGTTTGTGTAAGCCCACAGTTTGGTGACTTAAAAGAACAATTGATTTGCTCATGATTCTGGAGTCTGGCAGTCTAGGCTGGGGTCTGCTGGCCGATTCCTGTGCCCCTCATAGCATTGGTGGGCTCGTTCACACGTGGGTGGTCAGTCACTGGATTGACCGGAGGAGCCTGGTTCAGCTGAAGCTCCGGGCACGCGAGTGAGCCCAGGCTGGACCCCCTTCGCCCCCATGGTCTTTCATTCCCAGCTTCTTCACAGCATGGTGGACTCAGAATCCCAAGAGGGGGACAGTAAAACTTGCAAACCCTCCCAAGGCCTGGCCTTGGAGAGTGCAAAAGCTTCTACCGCATTCTACTCACCACTGCAGGTCTGAAGACGAGCCCAGATCCAAGAGGAGGGAAAGTCGATCCAACTCGTTGATGGAAGGAGCAAAAAATCCACATTGCAAGGGAGCGTGGGAGAGATTGTTGCAGCCATCTTGAACCCAGACTTTCCCCCCAACGAGGCCACTGCATCTGTGCTGGCTGCCCCCCGGCCTGGGCTCTCGTCCAGTTAGCGTGCTTCTTTAGCCAGGTTAGCTCAGTCTAGGCTTTCTGATTTCACCTTACCTGCCCCACGTCAGGGATGCTTTCTCTAAGCCTAAGGGCCTGTCCCTTTGTTGGATGCCGGTTTTTCCAGCACTGTGTTGCTTTCCTTCATTGGAATTGGCTCCGCTTCTGAGAAGGCACATTTGCCTGTGATTATTTAATTAATGTGTTTCCCTTTTAAGATCATCAACTTCGTGAGAGCAAGGACTTGTCCCTCGACACTCTCCATGACATTCCCATGCTGGAAAGTAGGCTCTGAGTGGAATTTTCTGGATGAATAACTATGAATTAATTAATATGTGTTATTGGGGTCAGCACGTCTCCTGCTGGCCACCACTTCCCAGGCAGAGGGTCACCAAGAGCCTTGCTACGGCTTCTACCCCACCAGGACTTGTCCCAGAGCTTGGACTGTGCTATCTTCCTGGCCCATTCCAGCCCATCTGGAGGGCCTACCTCCTCCTCTGGGGAGGACCTCCGGGCCTGGAGTGCTATTCCAGGATGGTCGTTTCCTCTCTTCTTCCTCCCTGGCATCGCAGATGTGCCAATCAGTCTTTCATCCCCACCTACTTATTCATTTCCCTTGGTATAATGTCCCCCAGTCTCCATAGAACCTCGCCATTTGGGCCGACAAACAGTAACGGAAGGAAGGATAACTTCCTCGGGAGCAGCTGTACTTGAGACGCCTGTAGCTAAGTGCTCATGTCTGGCGGAAGGATGAATCGATCACTCCGTTTATGGAGCTACCTTCTTGCTTTCATAGCTCTCAGGTAGAGTAGGAAACTGCGTGAGCATCAGTCCCCTGGATCAGCCCTCAGCAGCTGCCGTAGTTAACCTGTCGCTTTGTTTCTAAGGTATTCAGTCTACCCTCGTGAATGGCTTCACTTCTACCGTCTACACTCAGTCATTTGACCAGGGACAGACTTCACGTCACCCTGTCAACACTTAGGGCCAGCTCATGAGCTCTGCTGTGACCACTCCTGCCAACTTGGAGAAGAGCCTCCCAAGACTTGAGAATCACTTGACCCACTGGCTCCTTCCATTCCCCTTGCATCGCACTGGCGATGGCTTTGTGCGGCAGGAGGCTGACCTTGGCACCCCTAACAATGACACCCCTGACCCTGAGGGTATCGTTGGTGCCACGTTCGGGTCCACTGAGTTTCCTCAGGCCATGGATGCACACCCCGTCCCCCTCACTCACCCCACCCACAGAGGCACTGGCCAGACATCTTGAGGAGGTGCAAGCTGTGGCTGAGGACATTTGGAGGATCCATGACCCTGGATTGGTGGGGTCAGAGCTGCAGGTGCCCACCGAGTAAGGGCTGGCCTGTTGGTGTGGCCTGGGGTTAGGTTGTGGTTCTGGGTCCCCCACTCACTGGCTATGGATTGTAAACAACTTAATCAACCTCTTGGACCCTCAGTTTCCTCATCTGTGAGGATTTCATGAGGTACTTGGTGTTGGTGCCTGGTTGTAAGGATTTGGCTGGTCCTACATTTTGGAGCAGGCCTAGCGAAGACACTCACCTCTGTGAGTGGAGGGTCTGCGGAAGTGGAGGATGGAAGAAGGATAAAGCAGAGAGGAGGCTAGGGCTGCTCCTCAAGGCCCAAAGGACTGGGCTCAGTTTTCCTCCCACACCTACTGGGTGTTTGTGTGTCTGTCTTCTTTTTCTTTTGTTTTTTCCTTCCTCTCCCTCCTCCTCCTCCTCCTTCTTCTTCTTCTTCTTCTTCTTCTTCTTCTTCTTCTTCCTCTTCTCTCTCTCTCTCTCTCTCTTCCTCCCTTCCTCCCTCCTTTCCTTCCTTCCTTCCTTCCTTCCTTCCTCTCTTTATTTCTTTCCTAACTTTAAATTACCTCCTCTGTCCGGTATCTCCAGAGTAGTTTGCAGCCTGTGTGTTTCAGTGCTGTCATTTGCTGTCTCATACAAGATCTGCTGTTGCTAGTTGCTCGTGCTTACGACCCTAAATCCAGTCCGAGTCACTAGAGGTGACAGACTGAGGTGTAGACCAAGGCCAGGCTGGCACAGGATGGTAACAGGAATGTGTTCCAGGCAGAAGAGGTCTGTGATGATGTTACAGGCATCCGGGCCAGTGCTGACACTGGTCATTCACTCCAGGTTTGCTGGGCCCAGGAGAGGGCTGTCTGTACCATCAAGATGCTAAACAGTCCGAGAACCCTTTGCCTCTCCCCAGACCATACAGGAAAACCTAAGTGGCTCTGAGTTGGTGTCCACGAGTATGCCAACTGGTATCCACATGGCAGAGTCCAGGAGAGGAAGCCACAGTCCCTGCTGCACACGACAGATGTGCTGTGCGGCCTGCCTCCCAGCTGGCACACCATCTCCCACTCTTGTTTAAGAGGCTTGGGGTCTGACCTGGACCCTCTGCTCTGTCAGCCCACTCCTAGCAAGGGACGTCTGAAACAACTTTCCCTAGGGACAACCTGAAACAATTGGAACAATCCGATCTTGGTCTATCTATGTCGCTTGACCTTGGTCTGGACTGCTTACAGAAGACTGGCACCAAGTTGGTCTGCCTGTGGGTTCTGTTCCCGCCTGGAACCTCCGTTCTTGTTACGGGGTTTCTGGCTTTTGCTGAGGCCCGTCGTACACCTGCACACGTTATCCCTACTCCGGAACTGGTTTTCACACAACTCTGCTTTGGATTGCATTATTTCTCCTTAGCTTCCCAAACTGGAATCTACCCCTTGAATCTTCTTTTCCCATCTCTCTGGGGAATTACTTCTCTATCTATCTGTTTATTTTTGCCACCGCTTTGTTGAGATCCTCACATACCATTATGATTCACTCATTTAAAGTGCACAACTCCAAGGCGCCTGGGTGGCTCATTCGATTGAGCACCCAGCTCTTGGTTTCAGCTCAAGTCATGATCTCACAGTTCGTGAGATCCAACCCCGCGTTGGGCTCTGCACTAACAGCGTGGCACCTGCTTGGGATTCTCTCTCTCCCTCTCTCTCTCTGCCCTTTCTCTGCTCATGCTCTCTCTCTCTCCCAAAATAAATGAACAAACATGAAAAAAATTTAAAAATTAAGTGCACGACTCAATGGTTTTTCGTATATTCAAGGAGTTGTTCAGTGATATCAGCACATTTTTTTTAATCACCGTAAAAGGAAACCCCATCCCCACTCTACCTTCCCCCAACCCCACCCCTAGTCCTAGGCAACCCTTAATTTTCTTTCTGTCTGTATGGGTTTTCTTATACTGAACATTTCACATAAACGCAATCATAGAGTACGCTGTCCTTTATGACTGGCCTCTTTCCCTTAGCATAATGTTTTCAAGGTTCATCCATAGTGTAGCACTTACTTGTTTTTGTCGCTCAATAATATTCCATTGTATGGATATGCCATCTTTTGTTAATCCTTTTATCAGTTGGTGAATATTTGCCTAGTCGTAGGTTATGAAAATTTGCCCTTACGTTTACTTCTAAGAGGTCTACAGTTTTAGCTCTTACGTTTATGTCTTGGATCCATTTCAAGTTACTTTTTGCATATGTTGTGATGTGGTGGTCCAGATTCATTCTCTGGCATGTTGTCCCAGCACAACTTATTGAAAAGACTATCTCCCCCCGTTGGATTGTCTTGGCACCCTTGTTGAAAGTCAGTCAGTTGTAGAGGTGAGGGTTTATTTCTAGACTCTCAGTTCTATCCTGTCGTCTTTCCTTATTCTTCCACCGCACTGTCTTGATTATAGCAGCTTTGTGGTAAGTTGAAATCAGAGGTGGAAGTCCTCCAGCTTTGCTCTTTTCAAGGTTTTTTGGAGTCTCTTGTATTTCTACATGTATTTTAGGATTAGTTTGCTAATTTCTGCAAAGAAGCCATCTGGGGTTTGGATGAGGATTGTGTTGTCTTTAAATCGATTTGGAAAGTGTTGCCGTCTTAACGACATGGGGCCTTCCAATCCATGAATATGGGATGTCTTTCCATTCATTCCCTGAATCTTGACACTGCACAATGCCACACACCTGTGCCACTCTGTATCTTTGCCTATTGCCCACCCCAGAAATTCAGCTTGTTTTACCTGGTAAGGTCTCTTGCCCCCATTCCCTACAGGCATTGGCTGTATTTGCCTCCTTGACGTGGCTTCCTTCCACTGTCAGCAGCTGCCATGACGACGCAGGGGGAACCTAATGGTCAGGTCCCCAAATCAAGCTCCTCTGGACCACTCACTATCTACCAAACCCTTAGCTTACAGTCTCCTCCTTGAAGGTGAGGATTCATGGTTATGGGCAGAATTTTCCATCTGTATCATTTCCCTATGGTGCAGCCAGAGTTGGGAAATAGAAACAGAAGACCACACACGCATGGATCTTGCCACCGAATTCAATCAATGAAGATCCAGGGACGGTGTACAAACCTGCAGGAGGGTCCCAGTATCCTCAAGAAGGGGGTCTGGGAAAGTAAAGGTAGAGGGGCTTGAAGTATCCCAGGTTGGGGTGAGCATATACATTGTCTGTGCTGACTGGGTCAGCTCACCAGCACACTCTCCCCACCAGTACCGGGACGTTTATTTCCACAAAGTAGTCCTTCCTGAGAATCAGGAGTGCTTTGTTTTGCCTGCCTGGGACTGGGAGAAGTTGGACAGTTCAGCTTTTCCATACAAGCAGGGCCTTTTGGGCCTGGATGCCTGCCATGCCCATGCAGAGAATGGCAGGTGTCACTTCCTTGGGCTTTTGTATCCGTCAAAGACAACTACCATATCAGCCTTCCACCCGCATGTTCCAATTCCAGCAATAACAAGGGATGCCCGCCCATGATACCATTGGGGCAAATGCTTCCAGAAGGCTGGGCATCTGTGCTCTTAGGACTCCATCACAGAGCATATTAACGATGTGTAAGTAGCCTGTTGTGCCCTTGGTGCTGATATGAATAAATATGGTTTGCTTTTCAGTTTGAATTTTCTGTTCTAGGTCTGCAAGGCCCGACTTCAGCCAGGTGGCAAAGAAAACCTCCATGGGTGCCAACTGTGCACTACGAAGAGCTTAAGAAAATCCATGTGTCGCCAGGAGCCACCTAACTAAGGCTCTGGGCCTTAGTTACCCAGAGCTCTATTTTAATATCCTAAACTATTTTATCTATAAAAGTCTCCCAAGCCTTCTTTTACACCTGTTTTAGTTAGGTTAGTCTACATTGCAGTAACAGACCAACCTTAAGATACATTGAAATGTACTTCTCACCCATGCTGCGTCCCCTGACCGTTGCCTTTGGGCCTTGGGGAGGGGCAGTGGCCTCTAGGGATTTCCCTGTCAGGCTGATCAAGTCCTCCCTCTTCCAGGTATGGCTCTGTGGGGGCAGCATGGAGGTCCTGCCTTGCTCGCGGGTGGCCCACATTGAGCGGAAGAAGAAACCCTACAACAGCAACATCGGTTTCTACACCAAGAGGAATGCTCTCCGGGTTGCTGAGGTCTGGATGGATGATTACAAGTCTCACGTGTACATAGCGTGGAACCTGCCACTGGAGGTAGGGCCCCAGCAGCCCTTCCCCATCACCCTGGACCAGTGATCCTGTCAGACAGGTCACTGATGGTGTCTCCTCAGAAAGATGCTTACACGTGCAAAATTGTAAGAGCATTTTGAAGGAGTTCACAGATCTCCAGGTGTTGGAAACCCTGCTTTACGTGGGGCCTGGCACAATGGAACTCTCGAAATCCAGTTACAAAGAGTAGAAGGGTCTTATTGAATTAATCCCAGCCATACTGTAGTCATCCGGATGCCCTGCTCCTGAACGTCCATGGTGTTCTGGAAGCTTCTTAACCAATGACTCCATGATTTGCCCTCACTTTGCGCCCTCCCACGGAGCTCCGCCTGCCCCATGACATACACCCCTACCAGTTTACATGGCTCTTCAAGTCTCCTCCATATTCTTTCCAGAATACAGCCTAAGAAAACTCCCGTGTTGCCAAAGCCTGACAGGAGTATTGTGTGATGGCTGTGCCTTGATTTGGTTGGAATCCCTGCTCTGCCGCTTACCAGCTATGCAGTCTTGAACAAATCCATTTACTGCCTCCGTCCCTGAGGCTCCTTGCCTAGAAAATCCTTCCGAAGGTGACTGGGGGAACTGAATCTAAAGTACTCACTTAAGTAATAAGTACTAAAGTACCCCCATCTAAGTACTAGAGTACTCAGTTTAAGTACAGAGTACCAAAATCATCGATCTAGGTGCATGTCAATGCACTTAGATCCACAGCACAGCGGGTGACCCACCATAGTTGGGTTTATCTCTTCAGTCAGAGTACCTGTAGGTGTCTCAGCCATGTCCTGAGAGAGTCGCCTAGAATTGTTCCCTCTGAGGACCGGCAGATTTCAGGTTGCAGGAGGCGGGAGCCCAGAGCAGCAGCATATGTGCAAGATTCTAGATAAAGAGGGTAAAAGTAAAGAATTTGTACCCTGTTGTTACAGTTATTGAAATAATGTTCCCAAGCATTGAAGCTCTTTTGGCCATAATAGCACTTTGTAGCTGTTAAACCAGAAGTGATTTGGCATGTGGTTATTTATATAAAGATAGGTACCACTTGCTGAGCCCTGGCTATGTCCCTGGCACTCAGGAAGTATGATCAAAGGAGTCCCCTTAAACCTACTCCCTAAGCAGTATCTCATTTAGCGCCTCCGTAACGACCTCATGACAGAAGAACTTTCTGCCTCAGTGTCCTTGCCTATAAAGCAGGGATTGTTGACATTCGTCTCCTGGGGCTCTTGTGAAGATAAAAACAAGGCTCAGAGTATAGCAACTGTGAAGGGCTCAATACATGCTAGCTTGATATGGACCTATTATGACGTCCATTTTACAGGTGAGTAGACTGAAACTCTGGGAGGTGACGTGTGACTTGCGTAAGGTCCTCCGTGTAGCACATGGCAGGGCAGGGCTGTGAACTCACATCCTTACTCGACTCTCCCCACAGCCCTGTGAAATCAGTGCAATCAGTATTATTATTCCCGTTTGTGAATTTACAGTGGCAGTGTGACTTAGGGTCATAAGCGCTCAAGGCGGCTGGCCGTCTTCCGACGCACATTTAGGGGGGCTTTCCTTTAACACCGCCAGTTGGCTGTTGAAAGGAGGAATCTTAACGAAATAATATGAACTCTCCCTGGCCCCCAAGCTGCCGCCTGGCTGCCCGCCATTGTGGAGACAGCGTCCTGTCCCTCCTGGTTCGCGGCCATCTTGCGGCAGAGCCTGTGGAGTCCTATTTCAGCTAGTTTATTTTCCCTTGTCAGCATGTAATGAACCCATTACAGGTTCATTTCTGTAAAAGCAGAGTGAATTATTCATTAGAACATCATTACAAGCTTTGCAATGGAAAATTATTTTCACTTCGGTGTATAATGAACTTCACAAAGGGCCAGCAAAGGGGGGAATCACACGTGTATAGAGAAGAAAGACAGGAGGTGGTTATAGGCATTTATTTTCCTGTCTTAATCAAATAATTCCTCTAATAACTGGCTCCGAGAGTCACTGAGGAAACGAGGGAAGATGCTGGGAACATAGGTTGTCAACATCAGTGCGTCCTAGGATCCCTTTTGTGTGGTGATGATAAGGACGGCTCCTTTGGGGGGCCACGTGCTGCACTCAGGGGACCGTAGTCTAGCCTGGGGCTCTGGGATCAAATGAGTCCCCTTAAACCTACTTCCCAAGCAAGCATGCGGGATGTCAGGTTTCTCTCTGATGGCTCTCCTCAAAAGCCACCTGCCTTCTTCTCCGGCCAGAGCTCCCCAGTCACTAATGCCCCCTGCTTCTCTCTACTTTCAGAATCCAGGAATTGACATCGGTGATGTCTCCGAAAGAAGAGCCTTGAGGAAAAGTTTAAAGTGTAAGAATTTCCAGTGGTACCTGGACCACGTTTACCCAGAAATGAGAAGATACAATAACACCATTGCATATGGGGAGGTAATTAAGACCACACGTGCCCTCAGCTTGGATGGCTGTGCAGTAGGCTGGGGATTGCTCTGATGGGGGAAAATAGAGGACAGATCCATTCATTCATTCATTCATTCATTCATTGAGTGTTTTTCGGAGGTACAGACCTGGCAGCAAGGCTCTCACCAGCTGGTGGGGGGACACATGTAATAAATGTTACAATGGGGGGACCAGAGGCTCTGGTAACCTGTTCTGTCTGGGGTGTAGAGTGCATGATCAGTTCTATTTGGGACATTTTGACTTTGAGGTCCCCTGGGACCCGTAAGAGGGACGTTGAGCAGGAAGTTGGAGATAAAGACAGGCAGTGACTGGAGCTGTCCACTGCTCAGTGCTGGCGGCCAGAACCCCTTGCCACCAACAAAAGGACAGACGCTCTTAGATCTTCTGTGATGAGACAACATCAACTCTCTAAACATTGAAATAGATAGACTTTTCTCTTATTACAAAGGCCATTAGTATGCATTTCAGAAAAATTTGAAAATACTAATAAGGGGCAGCGAACACGTACAAGAGCTTTTGATGCACCAGGCACTATTCTAAGTGCTTTTCACCTGTGAACTCATTTTACCCTCCCTTTATGAGTATTATGTCCATGTTGTTGATAAGGAAGCTGAAGCTGAGACTTGGATGAATTCAATAATTACCGAAGGTCTCAGGCTGTAAGTCATGAAGCCGGCCTTGCACACAGGCATTCTGACTTCGTAGGTGATACTACATTTTGATGTGTGGTCTTTGTGTGTGTGTCCGTGTGTGCATTTTTTTTACTAAAAATATACACACGTGTATATTTTTATAAACACATCTGTATCTATGTATTGCTGCAGCCATGGTGTCCACATGTGGAATAATTTGAAATCATAGCATACAAGGAATATCTGTGTCATTTCTGCAGCCTTAGTAATGACTGTGCATGATACCACCTTTGTGTGCCGTGTTTTGCTCGATAATACAGACGTTTATGTTATTTCTGTTTTTTTCAATATCGTAAGCCCTACCGCTGAGAACATGCTGTGTGTAAGCCTTTTTACTTCCTTCCGTTGTGTGTTCGGATGAGGCACAGAGTGAGGCCAGGGCGCAGGGCGCCAGATGCACCAGACCCAGTGGTGACACCCCCACTAGCTCCAGTATTCGGGCTGCTTCCCCGAGCTGCTTGCGGCTGAAGCTAAGGCCCTCTGTGACTTACAGTGTTTCCTTTTTCTGTAACTGTGTATTCTCCCCGCTTCATGCCCGATGCCTTTTATGGGAAGTAAATAAGGGCCAGATTAAACCGTCAGGGTGTGGCCGAGGTGTCCCTCTGGAGCCGGAATCTGGACTGGGAAGCATGTGTCTTGCAGGCACAGTCCATATCGTGATTGGGGGCGCATGAAGACTGGATCACTGCACGGGGCTATCGGGAAGGTGAAACGAGCCGGGATCCGTTGAGTTTTTAGACCAGTAGCTGGCACTCAGCACTGACTATTAACAGGTCCGAACTGCCTTATCTTTTCTTCTTCAAAACAAAAGTGTGGTCTGGGGGTTTAGGGTTATCAGAGTAAGGTCAAATAAAAGGAGGCATCGAAACACAACAGGCTGTAAACGGATGATTCGTAAGACAATTGGGTGAATTGCCTCGTTCTTTGGAGAAGAAAACAATTGAGATCCTCGCCGGCTCACCACATCCTGAAGTGTATTTCAGATGAACTTTAGCGTTAAATGAAAGAAAAGAAATGATAATAGGACCATACGGAAATGCGTGTGCAGCTGGTCTCTGAAAGGGCCAGAGCTTCCTAAGAATGAAAGCCTTGGAAGAAAATGCAAAAGTAAAGGATAATGGATCCGAGCTTATAAATATTAAAATAATCTATACATCAACTGAATAGAGAAACAGTATGCCAAACCAGAAGAATAGTATAGATGAATGGACGATGCAAATAATATATAATGAGCTCCACAAACTGAATTACATCTTAATAATTAATTTAAATAAGAAAATAAAACACCCCCAAAGAAAAATAAAGTATAGGAGAAAACACACATGGTTGAAAAACATGGACGTTTTTCACTGATTTCGTCATCGAAGACATTAAAATACATTGAGGTAGCTTTGTGCTTCTGCCAAATAAACAAAGGTTCATTTTTGGAATTACATGTGGGCATTCTGCCAGTAAGATCTTG
Organism: Panthera uncia; assembly: GCF_023721935.1. Lineage (NCBI taxonomy): Eukaryota > Metazoa > Chordata > Mammalia > Carnivora > Felidae > Panthera > Panthera uncia. The sequence goes on along the minus strand of NC_064815.1, from coordinate 20,397,024 downwards.
GTTATATGAAAAATCACAGATCCTCTGGTGAGGGTGTAAATTGTAACAAGCTTTTTAAATAGCAGTTTGAACCACATGTATTAAAAGGCTTAATGATAGTCGCACTCTCATTTCTACCCTTATCCTAAGCAAATACTTTGAAATGAGCGCAAAGATTTGAGAGTAATTGTTCATCTCTGTGACTTTTTTTTTATCAAAAAATTTGACTCTAACTTGAAGGTTAGTTAAATATACCATATTAATCGTTTGAAATATTTGCAGCCATTTCGAAAGGTATGTACAAAAGTTTAATGACTTGAGAGAAATGTTGATAGTCTAATTCTTAAGAGGAAAAGGTCAGGATTATAAAATTGGATTAGCTCCTTACTATTTTAGATTGAAAGCAAGTGAGAAAATAGCATGGGGAAATGGAGACACGGGTTGTAGTTACCTCTGGGTGGAGAGACAGGCAGCTTTTGTGAGGGTACTTTGTCACGTGTTCCAAATTATTGCTAATGTTTATATGATAATACCATAATGAGGAGGAAAATAGTATTAAAAAAATAAGGAATAAAAACGGGAAAATGAAAGACGATGGCCAGGACCCAGTTCCACAGGCTGTGCACTGAACAGCTCCAGGGCCTGTCATGCACATGAAGTACGATGTAAATGATGTCTCTGGAGCTGAACAGTGGGGTGGCCATGGAGTCAACGTAGAAATCATAGTCTGGTTTTGGGGAAAGGGGAGGCTTTTGTTTTTGCAAATCTCTCTATCTCTTTTAAGTAAGAAATTCAGTGCATACACTCTATAGGAAATATAAAGATGAAACAAAAGTTATTCCAAATCCCAATTCCCAGATATGATCAGTGTTAACATTTTAGGGCATTTGCTTTTATTACTCCTTCTCGGCTTGCTGAGCTCAACATATGCTAAAATATATTTCATATGGACTATAACATTAAATGAAAGAAGTCAAACTAATCAGATTCAGTTTGGTAACAAAATCTACCATTATTTAGACAACTCTATTTCTAACACTCCCTCCTACTGTTTCTTTTCACCACACCAGGCCCCCGAGCAACAGGAGAAAGAAGAAGGCAGAGTGAATATCGTACTATATTTGCAATTTATGTCCTCCGGTTTTCATGTACAATGCTGTTTGAGAGTCTTTCCCCAGGCCAGCGAATATCTCTGGGTTTAATGCTCCTTGCTCCTTCCCAATTTTTTAGCGGGCTTGTTTCTTGGCTTTAAAAAAACGTCCTCGTCGCGTGAATTATCTGTGTCTCCGTTGTTAATTGCATTATGGTAACCTGTAACATTCTGTTAAGTTTTTACTTAACTTCTCGTTAGTTAAGGGGCGCCTGGGTGGCTTGGTCGGTTAAGCGTCTGACTTCGGCTCAGGTGATGATCTCACAGCTCCTGAGTTCGAGCCCCGCGTCAGGCTCTGTGCTGGCAGCTCGGAGCCCGGAGCCTGCTTCCGATTCTGTGTCTCCCTCTCTCTGCCCCTCCCCTGCTCATGCTCTGTCTCTGTCTCTCTCTCTCAAAAATAAATAAAAGATTTTTAAAAAAATTCTCGTTAGTTCACAGGCAGTGTAATGTTAGTCTCGGGTGTGCAGTGTAGTGATTCGACCTGGTTATATTACACTCCACTTGACCCTTCATGTTGGAGACTCAGGGATGAGTTTTTTTCTTTTTTTTCAAAAAACGTTAGAAGCTGTGAAGTTCCTGGATCGTGGGGTGGTTCTAGTTTTTGAACCTGTTGCTCATCACAACAAGTGCCCTTCTTAATCCCCACCCCCCTCCACCCCCCATCCCCCTCCCCTCTGGTAAGCATCACTTTGTTCTCTATAGTGAAGAGTCTGTTTCTTGGTTTGCCTCTCTCTCTTTTTCCCTGTGTTTTTTTGTTTCTTAGACTCCACATGTGAGTGAAATCATATGGTGTGTGTCTTTTTCAGACTGATTTCACTTAGCTTAATACTCTCTAGCTCCATCCACATTGTTGCAAATGGCAAGATTTCATTCTTTTTTACGGCTGAATAATAGTCCATTGTGTGTTTTTACCACACCTTCTTTATCCATTCATCACTCGATGGACATTTGGGCTCTTTCCATAATATGGCTGTTGCAGATAGTGCTGCCATAAACATCAGAGTGCAGGTACCCCCTTTAAATTAACATTTTTGCATTCTTTGTACCTAGTAGTGCAAAGATGCTCAGCCTCACTCATCATCAGGGAAATGCAATGAGATAGCAACTCACACCTGTCAGAATGGCCTAAAATCAACAACACAAGACACAACAGATGTTTGAGGATGCGGAGAAAGAGGAGCCCTCTTGCACTGTTGGTGGGAATGCAAACTGGCGCAGCCGCTTCGGAAAACAGTATGGTGGTTCCTTAAAATTTAAAACGAGAACAACCCTACGATCCAGCAACTGCAGTACCTCTAATGTTTTGTTTTGTTGTTAATTCGTCTCCGAGTCTCCAAAATAAAGGGTCAGGGGGCATGTAACACAAGAACGTTAACACACTTTCTCCTTGACTGAGAAAGTTCATCAACTTCTCAGCCTTTGCTAATATTATCTGGGGTTTGGGGCACAAACATTCTTTTCCTTTATTTCCATTTTATACCTTTCAGAATAGCTTTACGGTTAAATTCATTTCAGTAACAAGATGTACGATTATTCAGGCAACTGTATTTTAACACTTAACTGCTAGCAGTCCTGTTTGCCACGCCCAGACCCCAGCATGGTGACAGAGGGAGACAGACACCTCTGAGCAGGTGTCAGCCCCAGTGTTTTTCATCCTGACCACAGTGATGGCGCCCAGGCCCACTTACAGAGTAAGCCACCTTCCCTTGCTTTTTAAATGTCTATTCACCTCTATTAGCTGGAATGCTTTAACATGATTTTTTAAATTTTTTAATGTATTTTGAGAGAGACAGAGAGTGCAAGCAGGGGAGGGGAAGAGAGAGAGAACAAGAGAGAGAGAGAATTCCAAGCATGTTCCACACCGTCAGCGGGGAGCTCCGTGCGGGGCTTGAACTCATCAACTGAACCGTGAGACCATGACCTGAGCCAAAATCGAGTCGGACGCTCAACCAACTGAGCCACCCAGGCGCCCCTGCCTTAACATAATTTTTAAAGAAAGACACGTGCCCGCTTTATGTCCTGATTCTTCCATGTATGAGATACTGCTTTTCCACATGTAAAAGCAACTCAGTGAGCACAAAAACATTCACCGGGTCTTTGGTCAAAATTCTGTGGTTGGCTCATACTGCCCTCGTGGCCTGAAGTGCCTCTGCCCCTTGTTTGATTTTATTCATCTTTGTTATTCTCTTACCATTATTTATATGAAAGACCATGCACATACGGTATGCATAAAGCATACAGGTGCAGCATAATAATATACAGCAATATAATAATATACAGATGGAATGGAGACGTGTTTTCGTTGCTGTCCTGGAAAAAATTCAGTCTTGCACGAGCTCTTCCTGTGTCTGTCTCTCCAGACCATGGACTGTTTCAGGGCAAGGACTGTGTTGTTTATTTTTTCATTCATTGAACTTAGCACAGTCCCAGGCACGTATGAGGCCCTCCATAATATTTATTAAGTTACTGAATAATAGATTTCTTTGCATAAACATTAGAAACAAAATTGAAAAGCCTGGCATTCTGAAATCATTATAGGGAACAAATATGCCATAAAAACAATACCTTAATATATTAGGAGCGCTTCTAAATCTACAATAAAACCACCAGAGATCCCAATGGGGAAATAAGCAGATAATTCTTAAAAAGGGAAAGAATTGCTAAACTTGAAACTCTCCAATTTCCTATTAATTGTAAATTCATAAAAACAAGAATGTCTTTCCTCACCTCTCAAAACAATATTCTCTATCACCTGTAATTTTTATTTTATCCTTCTCTTAAAAGCTTCATTAGACTCCGTTGGACACATTTTTATAATATTGCTCTTGTGTAGACATTAAAAAAAAAGACATAAGCAAAATACATTTGGTAGATGTTCTCACTTTCAACATCTTAATTCTTCTGAATTACTTTTTGACTCAGAAGTTTGTTTGGGTTTTTTTTTCCACGTAATTTATCCTTTGCCTTGTTGAAAGCATCGACAGTGAGCGTGTCCTCAAAGCATCTACAAAAGAACTAAAACACAGCATGGGGCTCCAAGGCGACTCAGCAGAGATCTCTTGCTTGGGACCTTTTGTGCAACATATCTGATTCATCACTTCTACCCCTCTGCATACATTTTTGGTAACTTGGGTTTAAAGCAATACCCCCGCCAATTTCTTTAGAATTTTTCTTCCAAGCAGCTTTCTTTTTTTTCCCTCCAGCTTTATTGAGATATAATTGACATATAAAGCTATATAAGCTTAAGGGGTCCAACATGTTGATTTGACACACTTACATATTATAAAGTGATTATTGCCATAGAGTTAGCTAACACCTCTGTTACATCCCCTAATTACCATCTCTTTTTTTGGTGATGAGAACATTTAAGATGATCTAATCGTTGGGTGATTTTCCAAGTATGTGATACAGTATTATTGGCTATGATTACCATGCTGTGCACTAGGTTCCCCAGCATCTAAGTTTGGATGTTTGTATACTTTGACCAACACAATATTTTTAAAGCATGAAACTCGGGACTGATAAGTATTTACATACCTTGTGGACGGGAATAGAAATTAGTCTGAAGCTTCTGGAAAGGATTTGGACAGCAGGTTTTAAGAACATTAAGGTAGCCCTACCTTCTGCTACCGTAACCGCAGTTCTAGGATTATTTTCTTAATAAAACCTGAAGGGTGAACAAGCTTTACACAGTTGCTCATTACGGTCCAACTTGAACAAAACAAAATTGTCTCAGAATTAGGGAAAAAAATTAACCGAATTTGGGAAAGGATGGTGAGCGATTGTTACTTTCTTCTACAGTTTTCAAGATATCTCAGTAGGATGGGGTTATTTTTGTAATCTTTAAAACAAACAAAAAAAAAAGGCAGTGAAACTCTGTTCAGTTGCCTGAACCTAAACACAGTTTGGGAGCACAGAAACCAAGTGCCCCTTGCCTCCCTTCTTGATTTGTCTCTGGTTAGTTTGGTTTCCATGGAGGAGACAGAGTGTAAGACCAACAATGTTTTCCCACTGGTTTGAGATTGCAACATGGCAGGTGGGATGGACACCAGTCTAGGTTCCAACGAGACAAATTCTTCCGTGTTCCCAAAGAGATGTGCGTAGCTAGGTTCAGGGCTTTTGTCTTGGGGACTTTGGTCCGTTCTGCCACAGATGCGTTCCAAACACCTAGCATGGTACCTGCCACCGTCTAGGCATCCAGTAAGTATTCTTTGAATATGTACATAAGTACAGAAATATATAAATAAATTGTTGCTCGGCGGCAGGGTTTTTGTTTGCTTTGGGGGATTACTGGTTTTAATGCCTCCATGCCAGCAGTGACTTCAGAAACTGACCCATGATTCCCGGGGTTATTAAAAGCAGTGTTGGTGTCGAGGCCCACTCTGGATAACCAGTGGGTAACTGGTGTTCCTATGTCCAGATGTTCCCTAGGCTTCTCTTCTGTGCTGGGGACGGGGGAGTTGTGTGTCAGCAGGGGCTAGGGGGTGTTGCAGGCAGAGCGCTCATGCCCACAGCATCCGCTGAAGGACTTTGTCTTTCTTGCCAAAATGATCACCTCACAGAAAAGTCCGAACCAAGTCATGGCGGAACAAGGGTTGGGCAGCGGAATTTCCAACAGATGAGCTCTGATGGGTGATGTTTTGCCTATTCCTACAGCTTCGAAACAACAAGGCTAAAGACGTCTGCTTGGACCAGGGGCCACTGGAGAACCACACAGCAATACTGTACCCATGCCATGGCTGGGGACCCCAGGTAGGAGCCCATCTCTGACCAGGAGGAGTAAAATCACCAGCCTCTAGAGGATCTGTGGGGCGTCTGTTGTTCTCTACTTTGTAGCTGTTCTGTGTTCCGAGATTTTAAGGAGAAGGGCGGGGGGTGGGGTGCATTCTGGTTGTTCCTGCATAGCAGTTGGGAAAAGATTCATGAGTGTTTGCATCAGCACAGATATTAAGAGGATCAATGGGCACACTGCATACCGGATAGAGAATGTGAATACGTTTCAGAGTCATGTGCAATTAGGCAAGTATCTGCCACATGGGCATACGTTCTAATCATAACTAAATATGCCCGCTTACGCGTACTTCAAAGAAATAACAGACTTCCTCATGAGAACATGCCTGACATGTTCATCCCGAAGGACCAGCTGGGTGGTAAGTGTGACCGGGTCTGTAAGTACAAAAGCTGAGTGCTAACTGGGGAAGAGAAACGTGCCGGTAGTAACATTTCAGAGAACACACGCCTTCTCCGGTTTCTCAGGAGAACACAGAATAACTCAAAAAGGGCAACACATTCGACCAACATTGTGAAAATAGAGCCTAGTCAATGAATTTTCCTTGGCAACTTTGTGCTAACCCAAGGTGTGTGCGCACATGTATGCATACGTGTGTGTTTACGTATGTATGTGTGTGCATGTGTGTGAATAAAGAGCTTGGCAGAAATTGTCTGAGATTTGGGAGAAAACGTACCCAAAAATGTCATTAGACTTGACATTCACAAAAGTTTAAGACATTTTTTCATGTCAACTAATAGGAATAAAAGGCAGGCTACAAACGGGGAAAACATTTATGATGCGGTCCTCGTGGAGCACCAGACAGGTGATTCTGAGCCAGACTCAGTGATTCCCTCTCTCTGGATCTCAGTTTGCTCCTCTGTAATAGGAAGACACCGGACAAAATGCCCCGTCAGCTCCCTTGGTCCGTCTCTTGTTCCGTGAACCCAAAGACATTCAGTTGCCAATTCATATTCAGGAGTCACGCGTGCACGTTCAGGCAGGCATTCGTTACGGCTCATGGGTTTCCTCTGTTCCTGGAACTTTTGCTTCCCGTTAAGCCAATACCTGGAAGGAGAGGAATTGTGTTCTCTCTACCATCATGACAGGTAGTTCTTTCCCTTTTTTTAAGTGTACTTACTTATTTTGAGGGAGAGGGAGCAAGCGCGAGCAGGGGAGAGGGAGAGAGAGAATCCCAAGCAGGCTCTGAGCTGCCCAACGTGGAGCTCAATCCCATGAACCATGAGATCAGAACCTGAGCTGAAATTGAGAGCCAGACATTTACCCGACTGAACCACGCAGGCTGCCTCATGGCAGGGAGTTCTGATAGTCCAGACCCTCAGCATCCCTTCAGTGTGTGACAGGTCCTCTGAAGGTGGATAATGGGTACTGCAAGACAAATCGAATCCTGAGCCCTTTGCTTCTGGGGGGTAGACAGGCAGCATGGGGAAACTGAGGCACAGAGGAGCGAGTGCCTGTGAGCAAAGCAGACGAGAACCCACGCCCTCCAGCCTGACTAAAGTGCTCTACGTTCAAACCCAATGCATGTGTGTCAAGATGATTTACTTGGCTAAAAGCACGCGTGGGGAGCAGGAGAGCGACCAGGTTCTCCACAGGGAGGCACTCCGAGCAAAGGCATTAGGGACTAACGAATCCAGGGAGTGTCTCCGTTCATTTATCCGTTTGCTCAACGAGTGTATCTTTCTCACTGACCGCAGGTGCTGGTCACGAGTATATATGGCGGTGGGTAGGCTTTGGTCCCTGCTCTCAGATGGGTTCCACTTGAGGGAAGAGACAAAGAGACAAGAGACTCTATAGCATAGGAAGTGTGGAAAGAACAAGATAGCCCAGGGGCTGGAACACAGAAGGCGGCCCAGCATGGCTGGTGCTCAGAGTTGCGAGGGGGGAGGGCTGGCTGGGAGATCATGCAGAAGGGGATGGAGAGGTGGGTCTCCCAAGGCCAGAGAAGGCATGCTCCGAGACACAGGTCCTTGCCTTCATGGTGCAGCAGAATCACCTGGAAGGCCTGTGAAAGCCTTCTGGCTTCTGAACTTCTGCCCCCCCCCCCCAGAGCTTCTGAGTCAGGGGGCCTGGGGTGGGAGGGGAGATTTTGCATTTCTAACAAGTTCCCAGATGATGCCATGATGCTGGCCTGACCAGTGTGGGACTCGACTCTGGGGGTACTAGGGAACCACCAGGGGCGCCGGGCGGGTGGTGGTGACGGCTTAGATCGGGCTTAGATTGAACTCTCGGAGGAGTTCAGAGAGGGGTGGATGCTACGGAAGCATCCTGGCCATCGGCCCCCGTTGACTCTCCAGCTCTTCCCTCGCAGGGTCTGGAGGTGACAAGGACCCTGGAAGCCTTGGCGACCCGGGCAGTGGAGGTGGGGAGCCGTGGCCTGCAAGGGATGGTCAAGTCAGACATTTAAGAGGCCGCATCTTGGGACAGGCCATATGACAAGCTGGCAATCGAGCCCAACTGGTGCTGGGTGAGCTGGCAGGGAGGGGGACATCGGGACATGGTGGTATCGCGCCAGGAGGGCAGCGGGAGCCTGGACGCTAAGCCCTGGGGATGTCGGCTTTTGAGCCACACTGCTGTATGTGACTGTCATTCGGGAGATGCCGGGAGTAGCGTTTGGAAAAATACTTAACTCCCAGGTTTCTCCACCCAGTGTTCCGAACAGGTGACATTTGAGCTAAGTACTTGCTAACTGTGGCATAATAAGACACTGTCATGTTTAGATATCTGCATAATCAAAAACTGGCCTGTGAAGCCAACCTCTGGGCATGAGAAAAGGAATCAAGGTGGTCTAATAAATGTCTCCCAGAGATCTGAGGGCTTCCCGGTGCGGCTCCGGAATTCATCTTTCCTGGGTTCCACCTGCACACAGGGCTTTTTCCAATGAATTCTCCTCCCATTTAGTGGATTATAGAATGAAAAAGCAAGGGAGGCTGTCCATTGACCCCCCCCCCCCCGCGCCCCAGCGCTGGAATGAACACCTAGGAGGGGACCATGGTTGTTTCCCATCAGCTGATTTTTTTAAGTAAGTCTAATGTTGTTTTCTGTTCTACCACATGTTCTGAATTGAGAAGGCACCCTGGGTACTTCTCTCCAGCTGCCAGGCTGCCCCCCCGCCCCCACCGTCGCTCATCAAGGTTTCCTCCCCCTCCTTGCAAAACCACTCCCTCTGCGCTGGGAGTGAGTTCCCCACCCGTCACGTGCCTTGGCATCTTTTAAAACCGCTCTGTAAAGTGCTTTGGGCAAACAGAGACTGAATCAAAGCTCCTGGAACGAGGCAACTCCCAGAAGAAGAAAGTGGCGTTCCACGGACATTGTGAGCTTAATTAATGGACTCTCGGTCGTAATTTATTATCCGACAGCAATTAAACAGAGAGAAAATAAGCACCGAGGAGGGTGATCTCCTGTCTTCCAACATGTGTTTGCCAACAAAATGGAAAAGGTTCCTTGCCACTTGGAGAGCCTGCTCTCTGACAAGTGTCTATCAGCGAGCTGCTGGCCAGCCTCGCTCTTGTCCGGTTACTAATTTGGATTGGATACGTGCCCGTTTCTTTTCGAGCTCAAGTTTTACCTAAAAATGGGGTGTCAACGATGCAGCAATAGCCTCTGGTGTCAGCTCGACCTCATTGAGAGCCGGGGTTCTTGTCTAAGGAGGCCCTCAGCTCCCCCACCCGGCTCCAGGCTGCCGATCTGGGCCCAGGTCAGGTGGTTGCCCTGCAGGCCTATCAGCAATGAGATTGGCCTCTTCTGTCAGCCCCTTCCTGCTCCCTCCCCATCCACCTGGTCAACCTGTCAGCCACCCCCGGCCACTCAGCCACTCCTTCTGATTTCCCTTGAGGACCAAGGGCAAGGAGAGAGAAGGGTGGGTAGTGCTGCCCCCAGGGGCCCCCAGGCACATGCGCATCTTCCTTCTTACCGTTTAACAGCCCCAATGGCTCTGGGCTGCTCTCTTGAGCCCCTGCCACTGAGCTGTTGCTGAGGTCCCAACGGACTGTGGCCCAGAGCTTCATGGCACAGCCCTGAGCACTGGGCCAGAGCCATGGCTGGGCGGAGACAGGGAATAGAAATGCTGGCGATAGGGGCACCGGGGTGGCTCGGTCAGTTAGGCGTCTGACTCTTGAGTTCAGCTCAGGTCATGATCTCACGGTCTGTGGGTTTGAGCCCTGTATTGGGCCCTGCGCTGGCAGCGTGGAGCCTGCTTGGGATTCTCTCTCGCCCTCTCTCTCTCTCTCTGCCCCTCCACTGCTCGTGCTGTCTCTCTCTCTCTCTCTCTCAAAATAAATAAATAAACATTAAAAAATTGTTCATGCTGGCCATAAACCCATTTCTGTTTTTAGTGATATGTTTAATCCTACCGGGTGGGTAGGTCCCCCCCCCCCCCGCCTCCACCCCCGATTTTACAAAAATGAGAACGTTGAGGTTCAGGTAGTGCCGTGACATTTTTCAAACTCAAGTCCTGTGACTCCTGCTCGTGAACCCTGGGCTGTGGCATCTGGCGCGTTCTGGGGAGCCCGTCTCATTCCCTTGAGTGAGCCCCCATGGTTCGCTAGCCCACGGGAAGGCGTGGTGGAAGGACTTGTGTTGAGCATGGACACAATGCTAGGCAAGAGGTAAGGGCAGAGGCATGGAGATTGGTGGGGGGAACGTGCATATGGCATGTTCGGGGGACAGGTTGTTGTAGGGCAACCAATAGGGACAGGGTATTGAGAGCCCTGGGTGCCAGGATGAGGGGCCGGGGCTCCCCCCTGAGCATCTCGGGTGTGGTCCAGAGAGCCGTGAGCCACCAACAGTGTGTCACAAAAGCCGACTGGCCCGTGAGTCCAACCCCAGACCTCCTGAAGCTATGGCCTGAGAATCTGCATGCTGTCATCTCCAAGTGTTTTCCTGTCTCAGTCAACACCGTCTGTTGGGCGTCCGTTACGGGCCAGGCTGTGTGACTTACAGGTCAGATACATCTGTATTTGCCCGACATGAGGCCCAGTGTCCCAACCGAATTCTTCTTTCCGGTTTATAATACTACTCCTACTTCTATATAATCGGGGTTGGGTTTTTTTGGGTTTTTTTCATTTTTGCGGTAAATTCATTCTTGTTAGCATAACTGCAAGGTTTCCCTGACACATGCCATCAGGTCACCCCACCTCGATCGAGGCCTGCCACCTCCAGAAGTCCCTTGAGCCCCTTCGTGATTAATCCCTCCCTCTGTCCCCAAATTTGAGGCCCAATTTCACCTCCTGGAACGGCCCACCTGGCAACAGTTCTGATACAGTTTCCTCCCTGAGCCGAGGCCCACAGCCGGCACGCCAGCACAAGGTTGGAGTCGGTGGTCCCCTGGGCGTGCAAGGCGCTTCCCGTGAAACAGCCCCTAGCTGTGGCGGAACATTCTTGGAGGTGTGTATCACAGAGGGGGGTGTCAGGCTCTGTCCCAAGGCCCCTGTGACTCCCTGCACTCCAGGGAGGTATCGGAGGTCTCTCTTCTGCTTGCCCCCCCCCATCAATACATTTTATTCTTCCTCCCCCTCCTTTTCAGAGAAGCTCCCATTCCTTGCCCTCGGTGAATTCATCACCAGAACGACAGATGAGAATTCTCTTATCCTGTAATTAAATTTAATCTGATCTTCGACTTATTCTTTGATGGCTTCATCTTTTAAGTGATACATCATCCAAACACCTTGTCACGATGATGCATTGTGCCAGGAAGGCGCTGGTGCCCCCCTGGAGTGACGGGGCTCCCACAGCTATTAGCACGCGGAAGGCACTCGGAAAACGCGGAAGTTAATGACATCCAAGCAGCCTCTTGGCTTCCAGGCAAAGTCATATAAGCGTTGGGGCTCAGGGGCTGGAACCGTCGAGAGCGCACTGAGGGTACCACCCCCGGAAGGATGGCTTTGCCCCAGAAAACAGACCTGTGACTTGGGGGACGGGCTGCTCGCATTTGGTAAGAAGCAGGCCTGGGAATCCCTTTCAGTTCCTGGAGAGCATCATGAGGCCAGAGCTGGGGAGCTTTAGACCTTGTGGGAAAATCGGGTTGGAGGAGGGAGGGCAGCTACCCATGTTAAGGAAACCTGCAGAGACAAAAAAGAGAGGAGAGGGGAGAGAAAACGCCAGCGCTCTTTGACACATCCAAAATATGACACCACCGAGTCTCTGTACCATTCATTTCCATCTCTCATCTCCTGTGCGGTATTTTTAAAAACCCTCTCCTTGCGTCCCAGTGCAACACTTTATAAATTCATTTTGCCTCGTTGCAGATAGCAGGAATATTAAGCGCTTTTTTGTTGTTGTTGTTGTTCTTCTGACTCGTCTTCTCTCGAAATATTCAAACTGCTTCTGATTTTATTATTTCCAGGTTGTTAGCTCCTGCCTTCCAGGCCCTGCCTCCATCCAGCCTTTGTGAGCGTCCCTGGTGCCCACCTTCTCTGTAGACCTCCATGCACTTTGCACTTCTGAGACTTTCCCGAGGCTTCAGCTTTGCTTCCCTGTTTGATTTCCAATCCCCAGTTCACTTTTTTAAATTACCCCTGACAAGTGGGTCTTGAGGTCCATGTACAGGAAGCAGGAATGCCCAATTTCCTAAATGGCATTCGGAAGTAAATGCACGTGAATTTTATCTTGCTTAAGGAGGACTCCAGGGTTAAGGAGGAATTACTGTATTACTGCTTTCTTGCCAGAATGGGTTGATGAACTATTCTTTCCAGAAAATCAGAATTCTTTTCCAGTAGAGATCCTTTTTTTTTTTCTTTTTTCCTTTCTTTCTCAATTTCAGAGAGAGAGAGAGAGAGAGAGACTGAGGGAGGGAGAGGGGCAAAGGGTGAGACAGATAGAAAATCTCAAGGAGGCCCCATGCTCAACATGGAGCTTGACCCAGGACTTGATCCCACGACCCTGGGATCATGACCTGAGCTGAAATCAAGAGTCGGACGCTCAAGACGGCTGAGTCACCCAGGTGCCCCTCCAGGAGAGATTCTTAGTTAAAACTTCTATGTCTGCTTAAAAGTTTAGTGGATTTTTTTCTCCAGCCACAAATGGAATAAGGAAAACTCACACTGAATAGTCAGATGGTGACCACATTTTCAACTGAACCTTTCTCCCTTCCTTGCCCAGAGCTGTTAAATTCAAAGAAAGTCACTGCTAATCTTTTCCCTTTCTACTAAAGATGCAACAGCATTGTAATGAGTTTGGAAAAAAAAATTTTAAATCATCCGTAATCTCGCCATCCTAAAACAACTATGATCATTTCCGAGGTGGGCTTCCAGCCCTTGCGTTTTCAAAGAAGTATGTTGCCTTCCTAGGCTGTTCACAAATCGTTGAATTAATGACATCGCTTCTTCTGAAGGACAAGAAGAGGGAGGTGGAACCTACTGGTGAAGAAGTCTTCAGTGCCTTAGCACTACCAGGTGCAGTGGCGAAAGAGGAAAACATTACAATAGCCTCACCCCCCAGCCATTTAGTGCTGAGAGTTTCAGTGCTTCTTTGGAACAGCAATGTCTGTCGAATGGTTATTTTCAAAGACGTTGCTTGTTCAGAATGGAGAGGGTCTGAGAACCTAGCCAGTCAGACTTAAGGGCAGATCCCGAAGAGTTTATTGCTAGTGCAGCTCAGGCCATTGGTCTAAGATGTCAGGGCCTCCGAAGTCTGAGTTCCCATCAGAGAAGGCCAGAGGAAGACCAAATGTCAGTAGCACAATGTTCTAGACTGTTCTTATCTACTGTCCTACCACCTGCCTGGGTTAGAAGGTAGGGGTTGTGCAAAGTGCCAGGTTTGGGACAGCTTTCTGGAATCCCATCCATATGGGGACCACCAAGGGTGCCATATACACTGACATTGGTTCCAGAAAAGGGCCTTTTGCAGATTTCTCTGTGCCGTGGTGGTGTCATCACCAACCCCCTTCCTGAGAGTGCTGCCCTGCATGGCCTCCTGGCTTCCTCCTGCAGCTACAGGGGCCAAGTGCCAGGTGACGGAGCCTACTTTTCAAGAGATCCCTATCTTGCCTTCCTGATACTGCTCCCAACATTAAATGTCTGCAGGGCTTGAATCTGTGGCCCTCCATGGAAATGGAAATGTCAACCAGCCAAGAACTGAGCACCTTCCCAAGAAGCCTTGCAGGAAGGCTTCGTGCACAAGGATGTGGGTTCTCGTCAGCTCGGGCTCACTATCCCCTACTTAAATGGTTGGTTTGGCCATGCACAGGATAGGAGATTTCAACCTGGGGGACATATGGTCATCCAAAGGCCCACGCTCGCACTCCAGATACTTTTTGTCATGGCATTCTCTGTTGGGAATGAGGCTCCTAATTCCAGTGCCAAGGTGGGTAGGAGCTAACGAGAGCCATGCATGGCTAAGTGGAGATCTCTGATCTCTGCACCCTAGCAAGACTGGAAATCAGGAAATTATACTTCACCCACATCTCACATCAAAGTTAATTTTTCCATGGTGATGCTGAGAGGTACCTTTCTGTGTGTGGTTGGCTTCTAAGCTGTGATCTTGGGCAAGACACTGAAGCTCCTCGTACTTCAGTTTCCTCCTCTGTAATGTAAATATCATAATAGTATCCACCTCATAGAGATGCTGTGTCAGTTAAACAAGCTAATCGATGAAAAGTTCTTAGACGAGGTCCACGGCACATGTCATATAAAGATGATGTCCATGGTGCTGAACGTGAGACCTTGGGAAAGCTTCAGTTTTCCAAGAGTCAGTTAGGTACACAGTATTCTACTTTTTGAGGCTATAAAAACCAGTAACAAATAGCAGTGAAAACTTGAACATCCCCAGGCACTTTGAGCACCTCAAATCCTCGTATACCTTGCAAGCAGTAGATTGGATCAGTGATATCCAAGGTTCCTTCCAGTTCTCAGGTTTTGGGACACATGAGCCTTCCATCATTCAGCTAGACTTCTAGCTTGGTTCAGTTCTTCAAGGCAATGCTACCTGGAAAGAAGGTTATTTGGAAAGATGGATGAGACATGGAGACTCCTACCGTCTAGGAATTCATAGTTAATTAAGGTGTTATTGTATAAAAGAGCTCGGTGATTGGCTAAGTCCAACCACCAGTATTTTTTTTTTTTTTACTTATCAAATAAATTTCTATAGACTTCACCTTAATTGTCAATATTATGCAATTTGTGACATTTTTTTCCTAATTTATTTTATCTTCAGACCAACTCAACAACATAAATACAGATATAATTTTCCTGATAGGCAAATCACTATATTTCAGAATATATAATCTACCAAAGTCTCATGCTATTTTTTTATTCTTGTATTTCTTTATTAATTGCCTCCTTTATAAGACAGCGAAATATCCAAATCTCGGAATCTTCTCCCTGGAATTTGACAATACCTTGTTGACAGAATTTCATTGTTTCTTGCATTGTTTCTGATAAGTCTTCCATTATTCCCATTTTAAAGATGGGGAAACTGAGTCTCCAAGACTAAAGAGGTTGGAATGCAGAGCATGAGGTGGGGAGTGACCAAACGTGAGGCCGGGTCAATAGGCAGGAGGCAGGAAGCGTACAATCCTATATGAATTCTAAGGAGCTTAGGCTTTATGCCAGCCCCCACCAGAAGCCATTGAAATATTGAAAGCCTTTTAAGCAGAAGTTTGGGGTTTGATCTAATTCGTTTTTAGGTAGGAATCACTTGGGACTGCAGTTTGAGTTGTAGATTAGAGGCTCTTAAATTAGAGGCAAGAACTTCAGTTATGAGACTGTTATGATGAGCTTGACAAAAGTCAGTCACCTAAACCTGAGTAATGACAATGGGGATAGTAAGAAGTAGCCATATTTAAAATCTGATTAGGGACAAAATCAGACCCACCCTTGACACTCTACACAAGCTTAAATTGCAAATGGATTAAGAATCTAAACGTAAAATATGAAACTATATAAATACTAGAAAAGTAAAACTCAAAAGCCAGAGACAATAATAGATGGATATATTTGACTACATTAAAAAAATTTTTTTAACTTGCATGGCAACATAGTACCACAAACACAGTAAAAAATACCCAACAAATGAGGAGAAAATATTTGTAACACGTACCACAAAGAGTAATTTTCTTGTAGTATAAAGGTTTCTTAAAAATTGAGGAACAAAGGACTAAAAATCTGATAGACAAATAAGAAAAAGACACAAGCAAACAAGTTGCCAAAAAAGATACATAAATGACTCTAAATGTACAAAAAAAAAATGTTCAAACTCATTCATAATTGGGGAAGTGCAAAGCAAAATAACACCAAGAAACCATTCCTCACCTTTTTTTTTTTTTGCACATTTTGCATATTTGCAAAAATTAAAAAATTTGAGAACATGTTCCAGGTTCTGGAGAAAACTCCAGCCTCATAGGTTGCCTATAGAAATACAAATTGGTGCCTTTTTTTTTTTTGAAGGGAGTTTGGCAATCCTTACCAAAGCTACAGTATGCTTACTTTTTGACCTAGCAATCCACTTGCAAAAATCTACACTGAAGATACATTTCCAACAATGTGAAAACACACATGTGCACTCCTGTATTATTTGCAGTTGCAAAATATTGGAAACCACTTTGATGCCCATTCGTAGGCAGAGATGCAGGGCCATCCCTGTGAACTGATACTGAGTGATTTCCCCATACGGTTAGATGCAAAAGGCAAAGTACAAAGGAAGATGCTTAGTATGCTAACCGTTATTTAAGACAAATGGCCTCTGAAAAGTAAATACCTTTATCTGCTCATCTGTGCAAGAGATTCAGGAAGGATAAACCAGAAACTGATGAGATTGGTTACCTGCTGGAGGTGGGTGAGAACAGGGTGGACAGGACGTGGGAGCAGAATAAGGAATCAAAGGGGAGTGACACCTCTCAGTGCAGTTTTCTGTCAAGTCCTGACTCGTAGAACCACCGTGATATTGAAAATCTCTGAGAAATAATAATAATTTCAACATTCGAAGATGTAAGGAAGACCCACAATAGGATGCAAACAGTAAATGAAAAAAAAAATTCACCCAACTAAATGAATAACATAACTGCACTGTTGGATGGGGAAGAATAACGCCAATCTCAATGGCTTGGAACCGGTTTGGACAGTTTTGACTGGATTCTAGAAACTTAAAGGAAAAAAGAACCGTTGCCAATAACGCATTCTAGTCAGTAAGCTTGTTTTCCACAGGAGTCTGGGTTCACAATTCTGAAACTACTGTATGTGAACAAGTAAGTATATAAAGTATGGATAATGGACATGATTTCACTCATAGGTGGAATTTGAGAAACGTAACAGATGTTCATACGGGAAGGGCAGGAAAAATAAGACAAAAACAGAGAGGGAGGCAAACCATAAATACGGAGAACTCTTAAATACGGAGAACAAAATGTGGGTTGATGGCGGTTGGGGGTGGGGAAAATGGGTAATGGACATTAAGGAGGGCACTTGTTGGGATGAGCCCTGGGTGTTATATGTAACTGATGAGTCTATTCCTGAAGCCAAGACTACACGGTGTGTTAACTAACTTGAGGATAAAAAGAAAAAAGGAAAAAGAAAGTATGGATACTGGGAGCCTGGTCTCTTGCTGTCAGAGAAAGAGGTTATAAATAAGGAGAGGGTATGGCTAGAATGAATGTTGAGTTGCAATGTGAGGGATCAGGATGAAGTTATTTTATAGGTGCATGTAAAAATATATAAATATACATGTATAAAACATAGAGCGAGGTGTAGAAATAAATTTGTAGAAAATGTAGGCATAAAAACAAATGTGCCTATGGGTTGGTGTACATACGTATATTTCCTAGCTCTGAGAGCGTCTAGAAGCAATACAATCCAGTAGCAGTGAACACATCTAGCACCCAGATTTTGGATGACCCCAGGGATGGAGCGGAAAATACAGGGTAAGCCTGGAAAACCTTGTGGGCGGTGTCAGAATAAAAGGAAGTGCTCTTCAAAAGGTGTTGTCTTCTCAATAGAACGTAGGAGCCACCCCGAAAGGAGTTCCTTATGTCCAAAGCTGGAACTATATAGCTGGAATAATAAAATATTGGATTGTCACTCATACGACTTTTTATTTTTTTAATTTTTTTTAAGAATGCACATAAATTTATTTTTTTCAATATATGAAATTTATTGTCAAATTGGTTTCCATACGACACCCAGTGCTCATCCCAAAAGGTGCCCTCCTCAATACCCATCCCCCACCCTCCCCTCCCTCCCACCCCCCATCAACCCTCAGTTCTCAGTTTTTAAGAGTCTCTTATGCTTTGGCTCTCTCCCACTCTAACCTCTTTTTTTTTTTTTCCTTCCCCTCCCCCATGGGTTTCTGTTACGTTTCTCAGGATCCACATAAGAGTGAAACCATATGGTATCTGTCTTTCTCTGTATGGCTTATTTCACGTAGCATCACACTCTCCAGTTCCATCCACGTTGCTACAAAGGGCCATATTTCATTCTTTCTCATTGCCACGTAGTACTCCATTGTGTATATAAACCACAATTTCTTTATCCATTCATCAGTGGATGGACATTTAGGCTCTTTCCATAATTTGGCTACTGTTGAAAGTGCTGCTATAAACATTGGGGTACAAGTGCCCCTATGCATCAGTACTCCTGTATCCCTTGGGTAAATTCCTAGCAGTGCCATTGCTGGGTCTATTATAGGGTAGGTCTATTTTTAATTTTCTGAGCAACCTCCACAGTGTTTTCCAGAGTGGCTGTACCAGTTTGCACTCCCACCAACAGTGCAAGAGGGTTCCCATTTCTCCACATCCTCTCCAGCATCTATAGTCTCCTGATTTGTTCATTTTGGCCACTCTGACTGGCGTGAGGTGATATCTGAGTGTGGTTTTGATTTGTATTTCCCTGATGAGGAGCGACGTTGAGCATCTTTTCATGTGCCTGTTGGCCATCCGGATGTCTTCTTTAGAGAAGTGTCTATTCATGTGTTCTGCCCATTTCTTCACTGGGTTATTTGTTTTTCGGGTGTGGAGTTTGGTGAGCTCTTTATAGATTTTGGAAACTAGCCCTTTGTCCGATATGTCATTTGCAAATATCCTTCCCCATTCCGTTGGGTGCCTTTTAGTTTTGTTGGTTGTTTCCTTTGCTGTGCAGAAGCTTTTTATCTTCATAAGGTCCCAGTAGTTCATCTTTGCTTTTAATTCCCTTGCCTTTGGGGATGTGTCGAGTAAGAGATTGCTACGGCTGAGGTCAGAGAGGTCTTTTCCTGCTTTCTCCTCTAGGGTTTTGATGGTTTCCTGTCTCACATTCAGGTCCTTTATCCATTTTGAGTTTATTTTTGTGAATGGTGTGAGAAAGTGGTCTAGTTTCAACCTTCTGCATGTTGCTGTCCAGTTCTCCCAGCACCATTTGTTAAAGAGACTATCTTTTTTCCATTGGATAGTCTTTCCTGCTTTGTCAAAGATTAGTTGGCCATACATTTGTGGGTCTAGTTCTGGGGTTTCTACTCTATTCCATTTGTCTATGTGTCTGTTTTTGTGCCAATACCATGCTGTCTTGATGATTACAGCTGTGTAGTAGAGGCTAAAGTCTGGGATTGTGATGCCTCCTGCTTTGGTCTTCTTCTTCAAAATAACTTTGGCTATTCGGGGCCTTTTGTGGTTCCATCATATGACTTTTTAAAAATACATGAGTCCACAGTGACATAAACTCATGGAGAGAAAGGATAGCTCTTCCTTCAGTAGAAGTCCGCTTAGCAAATGCAGAAGGAATGTGGGAAGTGCAAATCACCCCGAGGCAGTCATACCAGTAATATGTGTTGAAGTCCAGAAGTAACAATGGATGCTAAAATTGGTGGGTGAAAATATGATGAAAACGGAGATATTTCCAGTTTCTGAGTATCTCCCTTTATAAAGGGAAAATAGTAACTTCACAGTTGAGAAGCCCAAAAGACACCGCCTTAACCAAGTGATCAAGGTTAACGTCACTAGTAATGAGACCTCACAGACCTCTGATCTGATGCCCCGAGAAGGGCACAGCCTCACCTCTGTGGTTTGTCTTGTTAAAAATGCACAACTATGACTTTAATCATGAGAAAACATCGGACAAACCCAAACTGAGGGACATTCTACAAAATAATTGCCCGGTACTCTTCAAAAGTGTCAAGGTCATTAAAAACAAGGGAAGACTGAGGAGCTATCCCAGATAGGAGGAAATTAAGGAGACGTGAGAACAGAATGCAGCGGGGGATCCTGGAAGAGAAAACATAGATGGAAACTGCTGAAGTTTCTGGGAGGTCTCCGGATTAGTCAATAGGATTGTACCAGTGTGAATTCCCTGGCTTGGGTGATCATGCCATGATTATGTAAGATACTAACTTTCGGGTAAGCTGGATGCCAGGTACACTGGGATCTCCCCGTGCTATATTTGCAAATTTTTTGTAAGTCTAAAACGACTTTGACCTAAAAAGTTTTTAAAAAAACATCTTTTGAGATGTCTAGTTGACTGGAATTATTGGCGGAGAGGTCAAGGGAAGGGGTGAGGGAGGTTGGAGGTGATACTCCCCTGGCTTCACCAGGAGGTAGATAGTGGTGCCATTGTTGAGATTGGAGACATGGGTTTTGGAGGATGATGTGAGTTCTGTTTGGGGCGGTGTGAGTTTGGGGGGGGGGTGGGTCTTGGAAACCCCCACAGTGATGTCCTCCGGGCAGCCGGACATTCCAACCAGATGCTGAGGACAGAGTGGGAGAGGCAGATGGGGCTTTGGGAGGGTGCACCAAGAGAGAGCAGAGCACCGATCCTAGGACAGACCCTAGCGTGGCTCCACGTTTAATGCTGCTGCCCCTCTAAAGGGGGGGCTTTACAGATGTAAAGCTGAGTTCTGAGAGTCCCCTCCAAGTCCACTCCAGGCAAGGGCATATGAGATCTGGATCAAACTGGGGGAATGAAGTGGGGGGTGGGGAAGAGAAGGGTAGGAGTGTAGCAGGAGACCCTGCTGTGGGATCCAGCCTTCTCCGGATCAGGGGTCCAACTAGAAGTTACCCACAGACCTAGCCAGAGAGAACCCAATGGTCCAGGTAGCCACCTGGGGGTACTCGGCTTCCCGGAAGTATTGTCGGGGCTCTTGGGCCAGCAACCCTTGGACTTCTCTGAGAACAGGCAGAGAACGGGAAGGAAGCTGGGAGTGGCTGAGTGCCGGGAAGGAGCGGGGCCAGGAAATGCTGGCCCCATGAGGCCACGTGGGAGCCCATCGGAAAGAAAAGAAGTCTGGTGAATTAGAAACAAGGCCCAGTTCTCAACTGGCACATGAGGTCAGGGGGGAATAAGAACAACAAAACATACAGGGCTTCCTATGCCCCATGCCTTCTTCTCACTAAGTTACTTAATTCCACAACTACCCTATGACTTAAATTGTAAAATTATCCCCATTTTGAAAATGAGGAAATAGAGTCTCATAAGGCTTAAGTCCTAAGGTCATAAAACCATTAAGTGGCAGAGCTTAGATTTCTAGAGCAGGCTCCACGGTCCAAGTCTTTTGCCATATAATAGACTGCCTCGTTGATGACACAGCACAAAGCCAGGAACCCTGTTTCAATTGGCAAAAATGAGAAGGTGAGACAGATTTGATTAAGATCTTGCTAAAAGGGGAGCCAAGTGTTTGCCGGCATTTCCACACTACACCCAGATAACAATCCTACCTTCCTATGTCACGCCACAGAGGCAAGAAAGAAATGTATCTGTTCATTGCAAAATAGAGTCTTTGCTTCCTGTAACTCAGGGTGAGCTTTGGAGGCATGCTTAGGAGTTGTCTCCAGATCTCTGGGGATTGGAGTGAACTATCCTGCTTGCCAGCCCCTCTCCCACTCGGCTCCTCTAACCCTCATCCTGGTGCTGCCCTCACTCCAGAAGGCTCCCAGCTCTCTCCACAAAGTTATGGCGGCCAGACCCTGCCATCCCCTGCCTCCACTGGCGATGCCTTTCGTCTATCCACTCCTCAACCTGTCTCTGCAGGAAAACCACCCCCAAGGTTTTGTGGCATGAATGTGTTTTTCCGTTCGTTCTTGGTAGTGGTGCATTTTCTGGAAATCTAACGCTTTCTTCAAGCATGATGAGTCCTAATGGTGGAAGAAGACTGAAGAGGGAGGGCTTTGGAACCATCCAGTCCCCTAGGAACTAGCTCCCCCTACACAAAACATATCTGGTTCTATCGCCTACCTTCTAAGCTCCCAGGTAGATTTTTAAGTCAACTTTATTGAAGTAGAAGATCAGCACAATACACGTCATCTATTTAAAGTGTACACTTGGATGAGTTTTGACAGGGTACGTGCCTGCAGATCTCCCTTCCCAATCAAGCTACGCGACATTTCCATTTCCCCCAAAGATCCCCCCTGTCCCCGTTCTCCACCCCCAGCTGCCAAACACCATGTGTCTGCTTGAGATACAGTTGGAGACATTTTTCTTCCCTATTCAGTTTGGGATCAGGCACACTCTGGACAGTGACAGAGAAAGTCTGTTTGTTTTTAAGAATGTACATATGCACGCGTAATCGCCAGAAACCACTCCTTCGGCCAAGCAGCAAACAAATACATTCAGCCTACAGCAGGTTCAAATCGATGGAACCCGTCTCCCTGTGTCCGGAGTAGAAGCTGGGGAAAATGCATTTTTTTCATTTAACAGTGTGTTTCTGCACTGACTAGGCCTGGTTTTAAAATGACGAGAAAGACCCTTAATGTGAAAGCAATTGCAAGCCATGTTTTTATGGACAATTCGATGGATTGTGCTGTGCTCCAGAGTCATTCCACAATCATTTGGCTGGTTTTTGTTTATTTGGCTATAACCTGCATATTTCAGTTTTCCCTCAAGGCTGTTCAATGTGGGTTAATAGTTGTGTGTGCCTCTTAGATCATCTCAGATAGAAAATTCTTTTTCTCTGCTAAATGAGAATTAATTGTATTTGAGCTCAGAGGGTTTTTTTTTTTTTTTTTTTTTTTTTCCTAATGCACTAGGGTTGTGGATAATGGCATTCGTTTCTCCTCTTGGGCCCAGCAACCAAACCTAGAATAATCCCATTCAATTGAAAAGGCATTTATAGAGCGTTTGCTTTCTGCAAGATACTTTCCCACTCCTTGTGCAATATAAAAACGAGTAGGATGCTGCTGTCCTAAAACAATAGCAGCAACAACAACAGCGAAAAGCTATAGCAAGGAATGTCACAGAACACACAAGTAGGTAAGCTGAACGAGATCGCATCTGGACGGGGGCTTTGTGGAACCAGGGAAGATCCGATAGGGGTAGGGTGGGGGTATAGTCCACACAGGGAAGACTTCCGGCTGTTTTTGAGAGACCTCAAGTCACCTGTTGGACCGAGCCAAGAAACCAAGAGTTACAGCTGAAAAGCTAAGCTGGGGACTTACAATAGAAGATCATGGTTAAAAAAAAAAAGTTTATTCTTAAATCAGAGGGTACTAGAGCAACTGAAGGTTGCAGCAGAGACTGATAGGATTTGAACCTGCAGGGGTAGGAAGGACAAGTAGAAACTGGCAGGGCCTGGAGGTGGGAGATCAGGAGGAAACACAGGAGAGGGGAATGGGAAGACTTGTAGCTTTGGGGATGGGGGAGCGCGTAGGGGGGAAGATGACCCAAGTTTGCAAACCTAGAGCCTGGGAAGAGCTCAGGAGTACGGGTGTATAACAGGGAGCTGATTGCCTGTGGGCCATAACTGGGGAAGCGAGAGGCAATAAGTTTCGGGCAGTTACCGACTCAGGGGAGGAAGCTTCACCCATTGGCTCCTCAGTGGAGCACGTGATGGGTGAGTGCATGCTTCTCCTGCTCTTTGTGGGATTGCGTCGCTAGAACGTCGCAGTGAGCGTCGCAGTGAGCGTCGTACTGAGGTGGCAAATCCCACAGACAGTGGCTTGGCCTTGACTTTGTGGGGGAGCACGTGGGCAGAAGGCGAGAAGACAGCTTCCAACGACAGAGCAGATTAGATACTTCGAAGGGTCTGCCCACCGCTGCATAAGCAGATGCTAAATCAGCTACAACAAATATCATTTTAAACCCATGCTTAGCTGCACAAAAAGCGGTTGTATCCATTAGCTTTTGCTGCATTAACAAATCACCCCAAGACACTTTCAGATAAAGAATCTGAGAGGGTTTCCTATGACAGATAGTCACCAAAGGAAATACTTCTTCTTGTAGAAGGAGATGGAGCTCAGAAGAGTATCCTGAGCAAAGAATGAATTATAAACAAAGAAATTTAGAAACATACAAGTAAATCCAAAGAAACGTTTCTTGGGGCGCCTGGGTGGCTCAGTTGGTTAAGCGGCCGACTTCGGCTCAGGTCATGATCTCACAGTCCGTGAGTTCGAGCCCCGCGTCGGGCTCTGTGCTGACAGTTCAGTGCCTGGAACCCGTTTCAGATTCTGTGTCTCCCTCTCTCTCTGCCCCTCCCCTGTTCATGCTCTGTCTCTCTCCGTCTCAAAAATAAATAAACGTTAAAAAATTAAAAAAAAAAAACGTTTCTTACGTAATAAGAATAATGTCTACATTGGGGCAAGGAAATATAACCAAAGGCTGAGCAGTTAAAAGGAGGTGATCAAATTTAGTGTCCTAACATCCTTGAATTTTATTGAGTGGAGTAGACATTTGAATATTGAATAATTTGCAGGGCACCTGGGTGGCTCAGTCAGTTAAGCATCGGACTTTGGCTCAGGTCATGATCTCATGGTTCATGGGTTCGAGCCCTGCATCCAGCTCTGTGCTGACAGCTCAGAGCCTGGAGCCTGCCTCAGATTCTGTGTCCCCCTCTCTCTCTGCCCCACCCCTGCTTGTGCTCTGTCTCTCTCTGTCTTTCAAAAATGAATAAACATTAAAAAAGTAAAATTTAGAATATTGAATAATTTGCTCAGTAGTTAATATTAAGTTTCAAGAGTGAACCGTAAAATAATAGAAATGAATAGAATTTCCAAATCCATAGAGGAGAACAATGAAATATGACAATATTCCAACAAACAAATCAAACTGAACCAATCCCAACTAAAGCAAATAAAGGAGAAAAGGGAAACAGAGAAGGCTGGATGCACAGAAAGCACAAAGAAGGATGGTAGAAATAAGGCCATATATAGCATTAAGTGCAATAAAAACAAATTGACTAAACATTTTGGCTAAAAACATAGATTGTCACCCTAGCTTTTTTTTAATCCAGGAGTATTCTGTTTCCAAGAGACACATCTAAACATAGGAGAGAGAGGTTGAAAGTAAAAGCATGGAAACAGGCAATCCTAAAGGGCAGGATGCTGGGGTAACTAAACAAAGCACCTTCCACACAAAACGGATTCTTAAAAATGAAGTGTTCTGTTTCATGACCATGAAACTCACCAGGATGGTAGAATCCTTCTCGGCTTGGGTGCTCCTCTCACATCTGTTATCTTCTCCCCTCTTTCCGTGCAACCACTTGAGTTGAGACCTTCATCAGCCCCTTCGCCTTCCATCATGTCCCATGGCAGGTCATTGCCCATTTGGCAGCCAGTGTGGTTTTCCCACAAGTCAGGTGGCTCCTCAAGAAAAAGCCCCAATCCCTAAGCACCATGTGTCTACATAATGCAGTCTCATCTGCACTCTCTCCCACCTCCCCGCTTCTGCCCCATCACAGCCATCACGCTCCCTCATGGTGAGCTATGCTTAGATCATCCAAAACACTGCGTTTCTTCTGGTCTCTAGGCCTTTGGATATGTGCTTACCTTGTCTGATCTGATCTGCCCTCTCCTACTCAGTTGTTCGGCTGACTCCAACAATGCCCACTCTTCACTCTTCACTCAAATGCCCCTTCTTCTCGGATGCCTTTTCTGACCTCCCTCTTCTGAATCAGGGCCTCTTCTGCTCTGACTATAAGAGCCCACTTAGCATATTTCATCACATTATGTCACACTGTCATCCTCACCTCCTTATTTGCCTGCCTCCCTGAGTAAGCTGCAAGCTCCTTGAAGACGAGTACAGTGCCACTCATTCATGATGTCAACAGCATTTATCAAGTGCCTACTACGTGCAGGCATCCTTCTAAGAGGTGGGGATACAGCCATGAACAAAAAAGACAAAACTTCTGTCTCATGCCTCTCACATTCTACTGGATGGAGCCAGACAACTAACCCTATAAATAAGGAGAAGATATCATCTATAAGGAGACAATATGTGCTTGGAATGATATAAAGCAAGAAAAGGGATATAGAATACATGATGAGGGTGAAATTTTAAGTAAGATGGTCAAGAAGATGACATTTAAGCAGGAACTTGGAAGAGGTGAGAGAGTGAGCCATTCAAATACCGGGGAAGGAACATTCAAGAGAGAAGAATGGCCAATGCAAAGACTCTGAACAGGAACAAGTATGGCCTGTTCATGGACCAACAAGGAAGCCAGTGTGGCTGGAGTGGAGTCAGCAAAGGGTACAGTGGTAGAAGTTGAGAACAAGCAGCTATTATTAGGTTGCATTGGGTCTTTGTAGCCCTTTGTAAGGATTTGACTTTTATTTTGAAGGAAATGGGAAGCCTTTGGAGGATGTTGACCTGACTCCAACTTGAAATAACATAATTTTAAACAATGTAATATTTTAAAAGCAATCATTGATTGTTAATATGGCAATCCAGTGCCATATTGAAAAAAAAAAAAAAAAAAAAAGACCAAGGGAGGCAAGGGTGAGAGCTGGGAGACAAATTAGGAGGTCATTGTACTAATCTAGTCAAGAGACAAATGTGGCTGGGTACAGCGAGGTAGCAGTGGAGGTGAAATCTGAGTGTAGTTTGCTAATGGTTGAATATGGTGGGTCAGGGGAAGAGGCGAGGACGAAGCCAAAGTGTTTGGACCCAGCAACTGGAAGGATGGAGTTCTCATTACCAAGATAGAACCAATACTGTTTTGATCCTATAAATCTGAAATGTTTATTAGAGCCCCAAAGGTATGTCCAGTGGTGAGTTAGATAGACAAATCTGGAATTGAGGAGAAAGTTTGGTTCGGAGATAGAAACTTGGCGCAATTAGCCAAGTTAGCGTATAGATGCCACTGATAGGCCCTAGAATGGCAGGCTTTCCAGGAGAGTGGGTGTAGAATGGCAGGCTCTCCAGGAGAGGCGGTTTCACCTGCACCCTGCGTAGTGTCTGGCCCACAGTTGGTGCCCCATAGAAAGACTAAGAAAAAACAATTGAAGTTGGTAATTAATGAATCCTGTTGACCTTCAAGAGAGCAGTGTCAATGCAGAGTGGTGGTAGCAGCCAAATTGTAAGGCACTAAGGAAAGAGAGAGCAGAAAACCAAGAACAAAATAAGGAGAATGAAAGCTGTGACTGGAGATTTTCTGGGCATAAAGATCTGGTTATGCTTGCAGCTTGGAAGAAATGAAGGAGAAGGGAGAAATAATGACTTAAGATACCCGCGGAGCCAGGAGGAGACGGAGCTGGAGGAAATGAGCAAATGTGAAGGAAGGGAAGTATTGAAGGGTAGAGAAGGTAACTTCTCCACAAAGTGGGAGGCAAAAATCCCCTTGACCAGTGAGGGCCCAAGACACCACGCTACAGGTTAGGATGAAGGCACATTTTAAGAATCTAGACCTTGCTGGGGATGGGAAGGATGCGGGCTGGCAGAGTCACGTGAGGCAAATGATAAGATGACTTGGGGCACCATTGGAATATGGGTCCGCAGCGGGTGCAGGCAGTCGGCACCTGGCCCTGACCCTGTGGAAGCAGGAGCCAAGGGCACCTGCAGAGCCAGCAGTCCTGAGCGACCAGGAGGTACCAGGGTGGCTGCCTGTGGTTCACAGAGATATATTAAAGACCCTGCTTGCACTAGCAATGGACATCCCAAAAAGGAAATTAAGAAAACAATATCATTGACAGTAGCATCAAAAAAGATAAAATACTTAGGAATACATTAACCAAAAAAGTATACGTCTTGTACACTGAAAACTACAAAACATTGTGGAAAAAATGGAAGACCTAAATAAAAAAAAATATACATTGTGTTCTTCGATGGAAAGACTTAACTGCTGTTATGGCAGTACTCCCTGAGTTAATCTACAGATTCAGTGCATTACCTATCAAAATTCCAACTCCCTTTTTTGCACAAATGGAAAAGATAATCCTAAGATGCATGTGAAAATGCAAGGGACCCAGAGTGGCCAGAACAATATTGAAAAAGAACAAAGTTAGAAGACTCACACTTCCAATTCTCTTTTTTAAATATAATTTATTGTCAAAATGGCTAACATAGGGGCGCCTGGGTGGCGCAGTCGGTTAAGCGTCCGACTTCAGCCAGGTCACGATCTCGCGGTCTGTGAGTTCGAGCCCCGCGTCAGGCTCTGGGCTGATGGCTCGGAGCCTGGAGCCTGTTTCCGATTCTGTGTCTCCCTCTCTCTCTGCCCCTCCCCCGTTCATGCTCTGTCTCTCTCTGTCCCAAAAATAAATAAATAAACGTTGAAAAAAAAAAATTAAAAAAAAAAAAAAAAGGCTAACATACCATGTGTACAGTGTGTTCTTGGTTTTGGGGGTAGATTCCCCCCACACTTCCAATTCTTAAACTTACTACAAAGCCATACTAATCAAGCCATTCTGATGCTATCATAAGGATAGGCACATAGATCAATGGAACAGAATTGAGAGTCCAGGAATAACCCTTCACATTTATAATCAATTTTTTTTAACAAGGATGACAAGACAATTCAACAGGGAAGAATAGTCTTTTCAACAAATGATCTTGGGACAATAAATATTCACCTGAAAAAGAACAAATCTGGACCCATACCTTACCTCATATTTGAAATTAACTCAAAATGGATCAAAGATCTAAAGGTAACAGCTTAAACTCTAAAATTCTTAGAAGACGTAGAGGTAAATCTTCGTGACCTTGGGTTTGGCAGTGTTTCTTGGACGTGATATCAAAAGCACAAGCAACCAAAGGAAAACAACTGATAAATTGAACTTCCTCAAAATTAAAAACTTTTGTGCTTCAAAGGACACTCTCAAGAAAGTGGAAAACCAACCCACAGAATGGGAGAAAATACATGAACTCATACATATACCTGAAAAAGATCTGGCATCCAGAATATATAAAGAACTCTTACAACTCAACAAAAAAGGGACAATTTGTCCATGAAAAAAAAATGGGCAAAATATCTGAGTTGACATTTCTCCAAAGAAGATCTACAAAGTGGCCAGTAAGCACATGAAAAAATGCTCGATGGCATTAGTTATTAGGGAGATGTAAATCAAAACCACAATGAGATACCACTCCACACCCAGTTGATGACTAGAATTTTTTTTTTAAGGAAAGAAAAACAGACAATAACAAGAGTTGGCCAGGATGTGGATGAATTGGAACCCTGGGCACGTAAGCTGGTACAGCTGCTTTGAGATAGTTTGGCAACTCCTCGAAAAGTTAAGCACCAATTTACCATATGACCCAACAATTAGCATTTCTACTTCTAGTTATATAGTTAAGAGAATTGAAAACCTATGCCTCACAAAAACTTACATGGGAATGTTCATAGTGGTATCATTCATGATAGCCAAAAAGTAGAAAAAAGCCCAAATATCCATCACTTGGTCCATGGGTACCCAGTATGGTCAAGAAGAAAATGAGATACTCCCACACCACCTTTGAGGGAGACACCAGATCATGTTGCACCAAAGACTTGAGAGGAGATGCCGTGGGGGTGGGAGAGTTACAGAAGACCCTGTGGAATGGAGAGAATCGCCCTGAAGTCTAGGAAAGTTGAGGACAGAATATTCTAGAGGAGGGCCAGTAAATAACTTTTCTAGTCAGGGAAACAGCTGGAGCAAAGCCTTGGAGGCGGAACAGAGGTCCTTAAGGAAGGAATATCATGTCTGGGGAGCTGGAAGGTGGACTAACAGTGGTCCAAAGACACCACAAAGACTCGTGATCCGGGACTGAGACAAGAAGGAGGATGTGGTCGGCATGAGGTCCAGACACGCACCACGTGCATGAGAAGCAGTGTGAGATCTGTTGGCATAACTTTAGTACCATCGTCCTTTCAGACCACGGTCCCCTTCCCACGACCCTGGCCCCTTGGCCAGGTCCACAGAGCCTCTGTTTGTTCCCTCCTCGTATGGGTCTTTGGCTTGGGAAGCCACCTTCCCCCAGATTGGAAATCCTATAGGACCCTCCTCAACCCTCCCTGCCCAACTCCCTTAGGGCTGGCACTTGGCCTTTGCAGGTCCTACTGGTTGGGATCTCGTCCTTTGCTCACAGACCCTCAGAAAAGAGAGCCTCTGACTCCTGGTGGCATTTAGCTTCGCTCTTTAAACATCTGAGTCACAGATATGCTCAGTTAATTAATGTTCTTAGCACTGTTCATTTGCCTGCTGGATAATAGATTGATTCATAATTTCAATAAGCAGCTGTGTATATCTTTCCCCTGAACATAAAGGCAGCCTGCTGTCATTCATCACTTTGCATTTGGTGAATTTGAGTATATTCAGAGAGACATTGTTTAGGGAGGGGTGAGGAGGGCTTCTGATTTTATCTTTTTGCCTCTAACAATCACTCTGATTTGGAACTAATTTGGGTTTAAAGCACACGTTACCCGCATCTCTCACAAGGGCACTTAATAAAGCCCCTGTCACTTGTTTCAGAGGGCACCAGGTGGGCTCTCCTTTGGTGATCAAAGCAAAGGGTTTCTGAGTGGTTGTCCTCAGGAATGAGGACCCCTGCAGAAAATCCCGTCCCCTGGAGAAGAGGCACTGAGCAGAGCTGCCTCCTTGCTCCGTTCCTGACCAGAAACGCCCAGGCTCTCGGGAGGAGCCCAGGGTCACGTAGGAGGAGGCCCTTCTGCTGCCCAGCTCTGGCCCAGGGCGGCCAACCATCGGGTCTCTAGGGTCCCAAGGAGAGAGGCCAGGACCTTGCCAGGTGACCAAATGTCCTCATGCCTCAGTTTCTTCGTCTTTAAAATGCGGAGAGCAGTAGAAACCTATCTCAGAGTTGTCGTACGAATTACGTTCTTTATCCTCTGCGAGATGCTTAGAAATGGTGCAGGGTATGCCTTTAATACACACAAGCTGGTCATTCTGTTTTTTGATTCATTCAGCACCAGCTGTATATTAACGATCTTCACTCCTGCCCCCGCCCACCTCCTAGGACGTGAGAGCAAAAATGAGAGATGTATCTTCCTGTCTCATTGCCCTCACCAGCCTGCATTGGCGTTATCTCAGGGGGAACATAGCCCCATCCTTACATTCCCAGAAAGCTGTTCCCAGGCTGGGCACACAGAGAACTCTTCAAAACATGCCTGTTGGAGTTTAAACGAATAGACATGGCCGCGTCTTTTAAATGATGTTGTTCACCACGTTGATAACATCCACAAACACGTTTTGAGCACTTGGTCTGTCATTTTCCCCCAGCAAGGAATGAAATTAATTAGACGCAGTCTCTGGCCCCCAAAAGAGTGCGAAAGACAGATGGATGCATTCGCTCAAAAGTTGGTATCCAGGATTATAAACAACATGGATGAACGGGAGAGGCAGGCCACTGAAGTAGCATGGGCCCCGCCGCGGGAAGGGTTGATAGGCAACAGCATCTGTGTGTCAGTCAGCTCTTGCTGCGTAACAACTACTCCAACTTAGTGGTTTATCGTTGCCCGTGAGTCTATAGGTCAGCCAGACGGTTCTGTGATCTGGACCAGGCTCGGCTGACTTCAGCTGGGCTCATTCACACATCTCCTGGCGGCCAGGAGGCCGGCCAAGGGCTGCTGAATCTAGGACAGCCTCACCCACTTGTCCGGTGGTTGGCTGGCTGTTGGTTGGGCCACCTGTCTCTCCTCCTCTGGCAGGCCATCCAGAGCTTCCTGCCAGGGTGGCAGCAGGTTTCCAAGAGCAAGAGGGTAGAAACATGCAAGGCTAAAGGGCTAGTCCAGCACGTGGCACATCCTCCCTTCCGCTGTGTTCTGTGGGCCAGAGCAAGTCGCCGGTTTTCAAGGGATGGGGAAATAGAGTCCACGTGGCTCTAAAAGTCACAGTGCCCAGGGTGTATAGAAGGAAGGAGTGAAGGATGTGGCTGTTTTGGCAATCTACCACAATCCCCCAGGATTTGTTGCTGTGCGTGGAGCAGGCAGCAAGTGCCAGGACTGTGTCGCACATTTAGGACGCTTCTGCTTTTTCATCACCGTAAATAATGGTGCAGTAAAGACCCTAGACGTGAACTCGTGTTTGCGGTTGCGATCGTTACCTTGGGATGGATGTCTGAAGGGGAATTTATTGGGTCAAAAGAAGAAAACATTTTAACAGCATGGAGTCTATATTTTGAAATTCCCTTTTTGACCGGCTGTAGCAACTTACCTCCGCTCCAGCCCATTTTCTGTTAACCCTGAAAACACGGGAATAGGGTTGTTGCTGTTGTTTTTTTTTTTTTCAATGCGGTATCGCGTTGCCGTTTTAGTTTATTTATTTTAACGCCTATCAGGTTGAATGTTTTGTAATGTGTTTCTCTTTTGGTGAGCTGCCTCTTTGGGCACTTTACAGCGGGGTGGAATGAATGAACTAATCCCAATTTACAAATGGGGAGGAAACGCGGGCTCAGAGAGGTCAAGTGACTGCTTCGAGGGGGCCCTGCCAGCTGGAAGCAGAGCCAAGCTTTGAAATCAGATGTCCTGTGCTTTTACTGATCCCTGCTCCCCCCGTGTTGCTGAGCAGAAGGCTAGAATCCAGAGACGCTGACCGAGGGCATGCTTAGAAGAGAATCAGACCGGCCCTGGGGGAGCAGGATCCAGCCAGGGAGGGGGCTTCCTGAGCAGGGCTCGCCTGTGAATTGCGTGTTTGGTGGCCAGGACCGCAGCACTGGCAGAGGCCTGGATGAGACGTGCGGGCCCGAGGCCCCTGTCCCCACCTCTCATCTGCTCTCTCCCCAGCTTGCCCGCTACACCAAGGAGGGCTTCCTGCACTTGGGAGCCCTGGGGACCACCACGCTCCTCCCTGACACCCGCTGCCTGGTGGACAACTCCAAGAGTCGGCTGCCCCAGCTCCTCGACTGTGACAAAGTCAAGAGCAGCCTGTACAAGCGCTGGAATTTCATCCAGGTGGGTACCCCCTGGGAAGGGCCAGCACCCCAGAGCAGGTAAGGCTGCTGCAGACCACAGGGAAGTCCGACCTCCCCAAGGAACGGTGCCCAGGAAAGCACACCAAAGGTCTCCAGCCCCGGGCCGGCCTCGTGAACCCAGGGCACGTCCGGGGGGGAACCGGCGGTGGCGGGGGCCTTCCACCTGGGACAGCTTCCCGGGTCCCTTCGGCAGCACCAGGCCGGCTGGGCTCCGGCAGATCTCGGGAGGGGAGTGTGGGCGATGTCCCTGAAATCTGCTAAGTGTCTACAGCCGCTGCGATTGAGAAAGCCAGACCTGGAATATCCCTGCAAATTCCGCATTCCCACACCGTCGCCCATCGGGGCCGGTCCCCTGGCTCAGCCATTCAGACTTGGTGAAGCCGATGGCCATTCTGACTTCGGGGTTTCTGGATGGTCCCTCCCCGTGGGCAAACAATTTTGGTGGGACTGTTCCCCAGGAGAGGCCACGCGCCAGGCCTCTTTCTCTGTCTCTCTCCCTGTCTCTCTGTCCCTGTCTCTCTCCCTCTCTCTCTCTCTCTCTCTCTCTCTCTGCCTTTCGGCCTCTTTTCCTCTCATGGTCTGAGCCCTCTCTTTCTCTCTCTATCGGTCTTATTCTCTATATCTCTGTCTCCGCCGATCTGTTTCCGTTCTCTGTGTCTCTCTATGTCTCCCTGTCTATGTCTCCATCTGTCTCTCCGCCTTTTACCTAGAACGGAGCCATCATGAATAAGGGCACAGGGCGCTGCCTCGAGGTGGAGAACCGGGGCCTGGCTGGCATCGACCTCATCCTCCGCAGCTGCACGGGGCAGAGGTGGACGATTAAGAACTCGATCAAGTAGCGGGGAGGAGCAGGGGCCCCCGGAGCCTGGCCCCCGGGACAAGGTCTGCCCGTCTTCTGGGCCAGCCGCACGGGTGAAGAGACAGCGAGGAGCCAGCCGGGGCTCAGCAGCCCTTCCGGGGCTTCTCCAGGGGCCCCGGATGGAGACTTGGTGTCCCCAGTGGGCGCTCAGCTGCCGTGAGGCTCGTGCCCCCTGGAAAAGCCCCCCGACCCTTCTCTGGGAACCCGGGAGCCGTGTCTTCTGCAGCCTGGATGTGGACCTCGTACCATGGAGTGAACCCCCCACGTCCTCCTCGTCGTCTTCGCAGCCACAATCAGGACTGGGACCGGCAGGGGCCCCTCCTCGTCCTCGTCTCTTGCAGCTGCAGCAGCTTCTGAGTGCCACCCCGCCCCTCGGCAAGCTGGGGGGTGGCGCTCAGTCACGTCCTATCTGCCCCTCCTCAGGGGAGGCAGTCAGGCCCTGGGACTCGGTTTCCCTGGAGGTTGCCTCTGCCCCGATGCCCATTTGCAGCCCGAGGCAGCCTCCACCCCAACCCTTAGCGGCAGACGGCTTTGGCGGCTACGGCCCTGGACTTTTCTGGACCCTCCCTTAGATGGCCTGGAAGGAATTAATGCTTCCACGGTCACCAGGGCGCTAGGCTCTCGCGTTCCGGGGCCAGCTGCTCTGCCCGTGTCCGCAGGGAGCCAGACACAGAAAGAGGCTGAGCACGTAGGGAGGTCATGGCTGTGAGGGGCCCTCCGGGCTGGAGCCGGGCCAGGGCGGCTCTGCCCTCGGGAGACCAGGGGGCCCTGACTCATGACCAGGGAGGCTGCCATGGGAGCTTCCACCTGGAGCTTTAGGACTGAGGCCAGCACAGCACGGAGGGAGGGGCGGGGTGAGGGCAGGACCCTGGAAAATGCTCCGGGTTCATCTCCTCTCACCCCATGCTCTGCTGGCTGACAGGGGAGAAGGCAGTCGATTCCTCTCTGCAGAGTAATAATTGTTTTCGATTGCCCTCTGGTTAGGGTGCACTTGTAAATCAGAGTTAATATATGGACGCGTGTGCATGCCTACGAGTGTGTGTGCCTGCGTGGTGTGCGTGTGCGCGTGCATGTGTGTGTCTGGGCGTGCGCCTCCGAGTGTGTGATAGAGCGGGTGTCAGAGTGTGGCCTCGGGCTTGCCGCTTCGTCGCTCACCTGGATCAGGGCGAGGCTGCCGGAAGCGTGGGGGGTTGGCCACGCATCTGTGGCCAGGAGGACGCGGCCCAGCCTGGCCCCATGTGGCGCCCCAGATGGAAGGCTGTCCCTTCTCCCAGGTCCCTCTCTGTCCCTCACGCTGTCCCCAGGGGCCAAGCCCTGCCCAGAACCAAATCCTGTAGTTGCCCGGTTTGGGGTTCACAGTGTCTCATTTGGTGGCATCTTACTGGTGATCCCCCTCCCCCAATTCCTCCCTTGTGAAATAAATACATGTGAGCACTCCCCCAAGCAGCCTTATTTGCTTCCTGGTTCCTTCAGAGCCCGGGGTTTGGGGGGGAGTTCCTGGAACATGGCAGAGGGCTCTCTCGGGTGGGGGGTTTGGTCTTACTGTAAGCAAAAGCCATCGCTCGCAGCACGAGGCTGAGACAAAGCCGGTCGGCACTTGCACTCACCCCCCGAAGCAGGACAGAACCTGACATTT
Organism: Panthera uncia; assembly: GCF_023721935.1. Lineage (NCBI taxonomy): Eukaryota > Metazoa > Chordata > Mammalia > Carnivora > Felidae > Panthera > Panthera uncia. The sequence goes on along the minus strand of NC_064815.1, from coordinate 20,361,612 downwards.
TGGTGCTCGTGTACTAACGCGCTTGCGGACCCCAGCTTAGGAGGCTCAGGCTGGTGCAGGAAGCGGAAGAGGGGAGGAGGGTTGAGGTGACCTGGCCGAGCCCCTCCTGCTCGTGGCAAAGCGAAATCCTTAAAGATTCCAGGCCTTCCATCATGGAAACGGGTATGGGACGCACGGTCAGGGGTCCCCTCAGCTGTGACTGTCCCTCTTCCCTTCGAAGAAGCCCAGAAGGTCCGTCTTCTTTGACGTCACACAAAACACAGACACGCGCACCAATGGCAGTTGCCATGTTTCTTTCGGGTTCTAGGAGAATCAGGGTCCAGGAGCGTGCTGATGGAAAATGCTGGAGTCTCGGGGTGACCGTGAAGTGAAAAGAGCTGAAGGTCTGCAGGTTCCCACGGGGCTCAAGGGATAATATCACAGTGTGATGCCTTGGGGGAGGAGTCCTACCCTGACTGCCCCATAGTCCCTCTGTGTGGGTCTGAAAGTACAAATATGAAGAAGGAATCATCCTGTTTTACCATTTGCTGAGGTTTTGATCCCAAATCCCGGTGAGGCACCAGGTAGGGCCTGGGAGACCCAGGGAGGCCTGGGAGGCCTGGGAGGGCACCAGGGAGGATCCTTCATTCTACAGGAAATGGGCCAAATGGCCTCAAACCAAAGTAAGCCTCGAGGCCTGCTCAGTTCTCTGTCGGAACAGGAGCCCACACCCTCTGGGGCTCAAACACGCTCGCTGGATGTGGGGGTCCTTGGTACTCCAAGCCGAACCCCTAAGAATACAAGGCAGCAAGGATCCTGGAACTTACCAGAGTGAAGTACTCTTCTTCAGTGTCACACGCAGCAGGACAGGATGTTTGGGTTGGCTTATTTATGTGTGTTTGTGGGGGAGGGTAGTGGTGCTGGTGCAGGACCGTGGGACACTCTCTGCCTCCGAACACCAGCGCATGGGCCCCGAGTCTTGGGTCCAGCATCCGGGAGGCCTGGGCTGTCCGTTTATATCAGCACCTGCCGTCAGCACTCACCTGGGTTACCTTCCAAAGACTGGGCCCCCTGGGAAACTGGCCCGAGCGTGAGGCCAGCATCCCAGGACGGCACCCTCTTTGCGCCACAGGGCAGGAGGTGGGGGGGGTGGGGGGGGGGATCAGAGACCAAGGCAGAGAGGAGGAATGAGCAAAGTTAAAGAGGGAGGAGAGAAAAAAGCAGCAGGGCCCTGAGGGAGCCTTGTGTCCAGTCCTTTGGAGGACTTTGGAAGGTCCGGAGCCCCACGTCTTTGCGCGGTGGCATCAGCTCCAGATGTCCGGCTCCAGGGGCATCTCACACGCCTTCAGCAGGTGTTGGGCGTTGGCACCGTCTGTATCCCCATACCTCCGTCACCCCCAGCCCTTGCAGGGGGGATGATGCACAGGGAGTTGAGCCCCGACGGCCTTTGCTCCACACACCCCTCCTGTCTGCTTAGTCCCTCACCTGTGCCCCCGTGCCCCTGTCTGGTGACAATTTCTTCTGCTTTTCTCTAAGTTCCCCTCTCTGTTTATATGGCAAAAACATCACAGATGGTATTGCTGACACATGCCCAAGCCCCACCACAGATGTCTTTGAATCTATATGTGTTATTTCTCAAATGTGTTCTTTATTCTTATTCCGGTGGCCAGAGAAGGCGAAATGCGGAAGGCTGAGAAAGCACAGTCTGTGCCGGAAGCCGCCCTGTTAACCCACTCCAAGCCCTTTTGCTTGGTTTCCTGAAGCCATTCCTTTCCATCTCATATATTTTCCCCGCCATTCTTGAATAGCATCCCGGTTTCGCAAATGGCAGAAGTCAGGCCCGGCCAGAGCAGGCGACTCCCCCAGGGCTGTCGTGTGAGCTGTCCCTGATCACGCTGTTTCTCTCCTTCCACCTTGCTTGGGACTGCTGCTCTGAGAAAGGTTGCAGGACAGCCCTGCCAACTGCCCCCGTTCCCCCACCCACCCCGGAATGACGGTCCCCCAGGGGATGGGCTTGGGAGAGGCCGGGAGCTTGTGCAGGAAACCAGGAGGCCCAGAGAGAGCATGCGCATATGCGAGGACGGGCGGGGCGGGGCGGGGCAGAAAGAGTGGGAGGGAGAGAGAATCTGACACAGGCTTCATGCTATCAGTACAGAGCCCGATGCAGGGCTCTATCTCATGAACCGCGAGATCATAACCTGAGCCGAGATCAAGAGTCGGATGCTTATTCGACCGAGCCGCCCAGGCACCCCGATTAAGCGTCTATTTTAATTCCAGTTTCGCTAACCAACGGTGCTATATTAGCTTCAGGTGTAAAATGTAGTGATTCAACACTTCCATACATCACCCTGTGCTCATCACGACAGGTGCCCTCCTTAATCCCCATCAGTCATTTCACCCATGCTACCCACCCACCTCCCCTCTGATAACCATCAGTTTGTCCCCTATCCTCAAGGCTCTGTTTCTTGGTTCGCCTCTCTCTCCTTTTCTTCCCCCTGTGCTAGTTTGTTTTGTTTCTTCAGTTCCACGTATGAGTGAAATCATATGGTGCTTGTCTTTCTCTGACTTATCTTGCTTGGCATTATAGTCTGTAGCTCTATCTCTGTTGTTTCAGATGGCAAGATTTCATTCTTGTTATGGCTGAATAATATTCCAGTGTGTGTGTGTGTGTGTGTGTGTGTATCCATTCATCTGTGGATGAACGCTTGGGCTCCTTCCATAGTTTGGCTATGATAAGTCACTGCTGATAAGGCAATGCTAAGTCATTGGCTGATAAGTCATGAAAGGCACCTTAGCCTCTTGTTTCAGTCCAGGCTCCAGATCAGCGGTTGGGCTGGCAGATCATCAGCTCCTAATCAGTTGCCCTTCCTCTTGCCCAAATCATGAATCTGAGTCTCTTGGCCACTCTGCTTTCTCACTTATCAAGCAAGTTCCCGAGACCACGTGTTGGCAATCGATGGTGGGCCCCAAACTCCAGAGGCCCATTTCAGTTCAGTTCGACAGTTATATTTGGACACTGATCCTTTGGTTTGCGTTTTAAGGCTTCTTGGAAGAGAGAGAGAGAAAAGGCAGAAGGAGCTAAAAGACGGCGAATATCTTGGTCTTTAGTCGTTAAAGGTTATCTTTGAAAGAACATAGACACTAGGTACTGGGCAGTCATGAAGTGGGGCCTACTCCCATCAGCACAAATGGGGATCTTTTAACAGATTTCAGTGTTCTTTCCCCAAAGAGGGCCCAGCTGATGGCTCTTGCAAGCACGCTTCCAGCTCGAATTAATCGGCTGCCTGTTGACGGGGGCTCCCCACACTGCCCGAGCACAGAGAGCCAAGTTGAGGAACTAAGGAAGCCAAACAGGGATCATTGGTGCTGCCGATGGTAACACAACACGAGACTGTCAGACCCGGCTAGCTCTTATCGTCATCCTTAACAAATAGAGGCTTCATAAAACACCAAGATCAAACATCATCTCGTTCACTCTTTCGTTGGATGCCCACTTACCTTAAGCACTTAGTACCGACCCCGTAAACATTAGCTTGTTCTAGGGCGGAAAACTCATTCTGATGGTGAGCCAAGCCAAGGCCACATCTCAGTAACCTCCTCCCACCGCCCACCCTTGGAGCTCTGACAAGATCAACTGTCCCTTAAAATCCACAATGTGCCTTAAAGCCAGTGCCCTACCTTGAAGTTTCAACAGGGCCAGTTATAGCTGAGAGAAAAACAGCCTGTGTTCCAGTCTTATCTGTGGACAGAGTTCACCTCTGCCATCCAGCGAAATGGTTAACTTTCTTGGCTAGGGAAGCCGTCTCCCCTTCGCCACAGGATTAGGTACATGTTGTGGAAAAATGTTCATCTACTGTTTCTTTCTTTTTTTAATGTTTATTTACATTTATTTTTGAGAGAGAGAGCAAGGAAGGGGCAGAGAGAGAGAGACAGAGACAGAGAATCCCAAGCGAGCTCCCTGCCGCGAGAGCGGAGCCCGACGCGGGGCTCAAACTCACGAACCACAGGATGGCGATCTGAGCTGAAATCAAGAGTCAGATGCTCAGCCAACTGAGCCACCCAGGCGCCCCCTCATCTACTGTTTCTAAAGAAAATTAATGGACGGAATCCTTCTCAAGAAAAAAAAAAAGATTCTCACAGACCCTCAGGGTTGACCTAATTTATTTTGTACTGCAGTGTTTCTCAAATATGTATGAACATAAAATGGCTTTTGCTCATAGCTCTGTTACTGCTATAAAATAAAATAAATTTACAAGTCGATACAAACGAATCTACAGAGTCAATAAAACTTAACGTTAGCATTCATTCAACCTGGTGGCGGCCCGGCCTGTTGACGCTAAGTTGCGGCTGCTTCGACTGCGGTGATGGTAACAACGGCCTTAGCAGAGGTCGTGTGTCTTGTGATAACCTGATCATTCCACCTCTTTTCTGTATCCCAGCTGTTTTTGAAATACTTATCCACCATTCACTAGTGCAGCCCAGATTTGCGAGCACCCGGGACATAGCGAAGGGTAGAGCCGTGAGCGAAGCAGATAGAGACCCTGCTTTCCAGGAATCCATATTCCACTGGCTTTCCTGAGGGGCAAACACATTGATATCAAAATCTCCGCTCCTTCCTCCTCTTTCACCTGGGACAGCTCCTGTAGAACTATTTGGTGCCAATGCTGTTGTGACACCGACTCAAAGCCCTGTCCCAAATTCACGATGGGCGCTAGCTGACCCCCCAGCTGATTCAGAAGATGCTTGTATTAATTTTTAGGCAATTAGCAAAATGAAAACCCAACGTTTGAAAATCTGACGGACGTCCTGCAGCTGCAGGAGTCCGAGAACCTGCAGGTGCCATTGGAGAAGCGATGCTCGGGTCTCTTTGCATTCCGCAAAGTTGGATAAGGACGCGGTACCCGCAGATCTGTGACGGGTCTCATCCCTAGGGGACTTGTTTCCAGCTCTTGCTTTTCTTCCAGCTGCTCACCTTTTGGTCACTCCCAAACTTGGTGTCCTATGTGGACGAGAGCAAACCCTCCTAACTGAAAAAAAAAAAATCACAGGATTGTTTTTTTTTCTTCTAATTTTCGATGTGAAGCAAGAAATTGCACCACAGGACTTTGGAAAGCATTGGTCAGAGCGAGATTGGAGAGTCTTGGGGAGCTTTAGCAGTACGACTGGGACTAGTTTTTTTCAATGTTTATTTAGTTTTGAGAGAGAGCATGAGTGGGGGAGGGGCAGAAAGAGAGAGGGGGCAGAGGATCCAAAGCAGGCTCCGCATGAACAGCAGAGAGCCCAACGCAGGGCTCGAACCCACGGACCGTGAGATCACGGCCCGAGCCTAAGTCAAGAGTCGAACGCTTAACCGACTGGGCCGCCCAGATGCCGCTGAAGGGGGCTAATCTTTTCACTGAATACGTAGTTCCTCGGTAGCTAACATTATAAAACCATTCTCCCTCAGTCCTGGGAGCCTGGGCTTGCACATCCCAGATCCAGCCTGGCAAAGCAGGAAAAGGGCGGTTTCCGGTGGCCACAGTGAAATAGGCACTGGGCAAATAAACGTCAGCATGAACTTCAGATGTTGAGGTTTCTGCAAAAGCCTTTGGCACGGTCGCTGGTTAGTTATAAGGCTGGTGTTTGTAATGCAGCCCTGCAGATAACAAAAAAGAATATACGGGCCGCGTGGTGTTTAAATGTTCCCCTAGACTTTTTGACACTGAAATCACACAGAGAACAACGAAACCTCCCCATCCTGGCCCAAGGTGCCAAACCAAGTTCTGGTGCCCAAGTTCACGCCTCCAAAGTCCTAATGAGTAACCAGCATGGTGCTAGGCTCGAAGCAGGTGACAGGTCTAGAGGAAACAGCTCCCTGTAGGAGCCTGGGGAGAGAGGAGGCCAGAAACTCCCATCAACCCTGGGCCCAGTCTATCCACAGCCCGACTATGACCTGACCCTGACCTAGATGGAGAGCCTCTACTCTCTGAGGCTCCCCCCCCCAAACCCAGGCTTGTGACAATCTCACAGAGGTGTCATATCAGTCAGGGCTCAGCCCTTGACAGCTGCGCCGTAAAAATGAGAGATGACAGCTTAGCAGAAGAACGTTACCGCCTCTGAGGAAGAAAGAATCCGTGCTGTGGGTAAGTGCTGGTGGGGAGTTTATTGCTCTGGTTTGTTTCCATTTTGTGTTCTAAGTTTTTTTGTTTTTTTTTTAAGTTGATGTATTTATTTTTGAGAGCGAGAGAGCAAGCAGGGGAGGGAGAGAGAGAGAGAGAGAGAGAGAGAGAGAGAGAGAATCCCAAGCAGGCTTCAGCGGCCAGTGCAAAGCCCGACACTGGGCTTGATCCCGTGAACCGTGAGACCGTAACCCGAGCTACTATCAAGAATCGGCTGCTTAACTGAGCCACGCAGGCAACTAGGTTTTCTTTATTTTAAATTATGCACCCTTTAAAGATCATTCTTCCCCACAAGGAATTACCCAAAGGCCTGAGGAGGCTGGGCACAAGCGCCCAGAGGTTAACGCAGGCAAATGCAGGCCAGTATTTCTCAGTATTTCTCTCAAAGGCCGGGAAGGTTTGGTTTGGGTTCCGATACAGTTTGGGTAGTTTTGGTTTTCATCGCTTTCCTCCGATTGCTATTGGTTTCTTCACCGGGCTGGTGCGAACTGCCGGTGTGCTTGGCGGGAATTTTCTGGTCGGACCGAGCCCACCTTGTGCCCGGAGAGCGGGGCACCTAAGTGTGATTATCACCGTAACTACATCCACCACCGTTATCTGAGCACGTGCTGTGTGTGTGTTCCCAGCGACCTCTGGGCAGGTGCTACCATTTTCCCTTCACAGATGAGACACCGAGGCTCAGAAAGGTTAAGAACCTGTCCTGACCTCTCGGGGCGTGCAAGTGGAAGGTGTGGGTCTGTCTCGCTCCAAAGCACGTGTCCATAACCACGAAGCAACACCGTTCGTGCAGGCGGCTGTGCTCGGCGGCCTCTGTTCTGATACGAAACCCGCAGATTCGAGAGGAAGCGGACGATTAAGCTGTCACCAGCACGATGTCCAGGGTCTGCTGAGGTTCGTTGACTTCAGTACCCGGTGGGAAGCTTCGTCCCAATGAGGTAGCAGCTGATTGAGAACAGCCAGTGCTGCCAGAGGCGCTGGCCTCCTGTCTCAAACCTCTGCTCCCCTGTATCAGCTTGAAGTTCCAACAAAATTCGTGCTCTGAGGAGTCACAGAGGACGAGTAGCCAGTTCTGCCCGAAACGGCTCAAAGACTCCTCCGCAGGCTAGGAAACTAATCTGATTCGAACAGGAGCAAGCTGCACAAATTAATTGATGGTTGATGAGAGAAATTAGATAATACAAGTAAGTAATAACAAGAGAAAGATAACATTAATAATCCCACCGCCCAGAGAGACCTTGAAACACTATTCGTTGCATTTCCGAACATCCTTCCCTACCCGTAACTTCGTATCTATGACACATGACGGGGTTGTAACATGATTAACCGTAATGAAATAAATGGAAGTTTCTGCACTTTGGTCCGAAAAGCCGGCGGTACTAATGTATGCTAGGGGAGACACGGCTTAGCAAGCATCTAGTATAAGATGAAATGAGCTTTATTTAACAATTGCCTCCATAGGAGTCAGCAAGCTCCAAAAGAATTCCAGTGCAATCTCCAAAAGCAATCTCCAATGGAATCTCGGAGCGGAAAATCCAGAAGAATCCGGCGCTCATCCTGCCACCTTGGAGTCCACTCAATGAATGGGTGGTAATGAGCCTGGAAATCACATCTTATTAAGGAAGAAATGAAGCGTGTTGAACGCGACGGAAATGGTCACTGCCTTGAGGGCTCAGTGGACCACCAAGGGTCAGGGCGGGAGAATGTCCACGGGAGATAGTTCGGATTTCTTCTTCGTGACCAAGAGAGTCAGAATGAGGCTAAACGGATGGAAGCCAGGCTATGGCTTTGAGTTTAGTGTAAGAATCCGCTTTCTAAACAGAGCCACGCACCCAAAGCTGGAATGGGGGGTCTCAGAAGGGCGTGAGTTCCGCCCCTAGAGAGGTTCAAGCAGACGAGATGGCCCCTAATGTTACTGCCAGTCCTGTGCTTATATGACTCCACTGTCCTCAGCTGAGTCTTCTGATGGCTCCCTGTCCCAGCCTCCACTGTTGGTAAAAATGTGAGCTGTGTGCTGTCAGAAGTGGGTGTCAGAGAGCTTTTTTTTTTTTTTTACAGAGATGCGCATGACAGCTGGGGAATGAAAGCTGTACTTGTTACGTGTCACTTGTGAAGAGGTGGACCGGACTTGACAGTTCCCAGTTTATTTAACTGGATGACTCATAAAAAGGAAAATAAAGCCCACGTTTCTTTAAAAAAAAAAAAAAAAAAAACACATTGCTTAATATTTAATCGTGGGCAAAGTAAAAATGTGCATTCCCCAGTGTTTATTTCAGACAAAGGCAACAGGTTTACTTGAGGTCTAGCACTGAGAAGGGAGGAAGCTACCATAGACTCTTGTGGTTGTAAATTTTCTCCATAGGAAGAGGCATATTTCAGGTATAGAATTCCGAGTCGATTATGTAGATGCTTCACCTAACAAAGGGAGAACATAACCCCCTACTCCTTACATGTGGCTTCCTTCCAAAGAATGCAGTGTGATGGAGGGAATAACTTGACAGTGGAGGAAACTGGCAAGCACTACTTCAGACAGGTGATGGTCAATGTCAACACAAATCATACTACTGATATGATGTGATGAAAATGGCACTTCCCTCTGCTGTTTTCCTCCAAAGAAAACAGGAGAAGAAGAAGAAGAAGAAGAAGAAGAAGAAGAAGAAGAAGAAAGAAAAGAAAAGAAAACTCAGAATCATTAGAAATCATTAGATTTCTAATCAAACCATTAGAAAAACATCAGGCAAGTTCCAGTAGAGAAGCATTCTACAAAATACCTGACCACATTACTCCTCAAAGCCATCAAGGTATTAAACACAAGAATTGCCTGAGAAAATGTCACAGTCAAGAGGGGCCTAAGGAAACATGAAAAGTAAATGCAATGTGGTACCCTGCATGGGATCCTGGTTCAATAAAAATGACATTGAGTAATAAAATAAAAGGAAATCTGAATAAATTATCAACTGTAGTTGATGGAAACATATCATGGAAACAAAAGCAAAAATCAACTATTGGGACTACATCAAAATAACAAGCTCCTGCCCAGCAAAGGAAACAATCAACAAAACTTAAAGGCAACCTATGGAATGGGAGAAAATATTTACAAATGACATATTTGGTAAAGGGTTAGTACCCAAAATATATAAAGAACTTATACAACTCAACCCTCAAAACCCAAATAATCCCATTTAAAAATGGATCAAAGACATGAACAGACATTTCTCCAAAGAAGACATCCAGATGGCGAACAGACACATGAAAAGATGTTCAACGTCACTCCTCATCAGGGAAATGCAAATCAAAACTACAATGAGCTATCACATCACACCTGTCGGGATGGCTAAAATCAACAACACAAGAAACAACAGGCGTTAGGATGTGGAGAAAAAGAAACCCTTGTGCCCTGTTGGTGAGAATACAAATTGGTGCAGCCACTGTTGAAAACAATATGGAGGTTCCTCAAAAGTGAGAAAAAAAAGAACTACGTTATGATCCAGTAAGAGCACTACTGGGTGGTCAACGAATACAAAAACACTAACTCAAAGGGATAGAAGTGCCCCTATATTTATAGCAGCATTATTTACAATAGCCAAGATATGGAGGCAGCCCAGTGTCCACTGATTGATGAATGGATAAAAAAGATGTGATACGCGCACACACACACACACACACACACACACACACACTGGAATATTATTCAGCCATAAAAAAGAATGAAATAATGTCCTTTGGTGGCTAAAATTAACAACTCATGAGACAACAGATGTTGGCAAGGATGCAGAGAAAGGGGAATGCTTTTGCACTGCTGGTAGAAATGCAAACTGGTGCAGCCACTCTGGAAAACAGTACAGAGTTTCCTCAAAAAATTAAAAATAGAATTACCCTACGACCCAGCAATTGCACTACTAGGCATTTATCCAAGGGATACAGGGGTGCTGTTTCGAAGGGACACATGTACCTCCATGTTTATAGCAGCGCTATCAATAACCAGGCGCACCTGGGTGGCTCAGTCGGTTAAGCGGCCGACTTCGGCTCAGGTCATGATTTCGCGGTCTGTGAGTTCGAGCCCCACATCGGGCTCTGTGCTGACAGCTTGGAGCCTGGATCCTGTTTCAGATTCTGTGTCTCCCTCTCTCTGACCCTCCCCTGTTCATGCTCTGTCTCTCTCTGTCTCAAAAATAAATAAACGTTAAAAAAATAAAAAATAAAAAAACAATAGCCAAATTGTGGAAAGAGCCCAAATATCCATCCACTGATGAATGGATAAAGTTGTGGTATATATATAATGGAGTATTACTCGACGATCAAAAAGAATGAACTCTTGCCATTTGCAACAACATGGATGGAACTACAATGCATCATGCTAAGTGAAATAAGTCAGTCAGAGAAAGATAAATATCACACGATTTCACTCATATGTAGAATTTGAGAAACACAACAGATGAATATAGAGAAAGGGAAGGGAAACTAAGATAAAAACAGAGAGGGCGGCAAACCATAAGAGACTCTTAAATACAGAGAATAAACTGAGGGCTGTTGGAGGGGAGGTCGGTAGGGGGATGGGCTAAATGGGTGATGGGCATTTAGGAGGGCACTTTTAGGGATAAGCACAGGGTGCCATATTGTAAGAGATAAATCGCTGGGTTCTACTCCTGAAACTACACTGTATGTTAACTAACTTGAATTTAAATTAAAAAATAAAAATAAAAATAAATATAAAAGAAAATGCTGTTGCATCATCACAAAAAAAGAAAGGAAATCTTGCCATTTGCAATGATGTGGATGGACCCTGGACAGTAATGCTAGGGTGGAAAAAGTCAGAGAAAGACAAATACCATATGACTTCTCTCATACGTGGAATTTAAGAAACAAAACAAACAAGCAAAGAGAAAAAATGACAGAGAGAGAGAGAGAGAGAGAGAGAGAAACCAAGAAACAGACTCTTAGCTATAGAGAACAAACTGATGGTTACCAGAGGGGAGTTTGGTGGGGGATGTTGGAAATAGGTGATGGGGATTACCTGTCGTGATGAGCACTGGCTGATGTATGGAAGTTTCAAATCACTATATCGTACACCTGAAACTAATATAACACTGTATGTTAACGACACTGGAATTACCATAAAATGTTTTTTAATTAACATTAAAGTTAATTAATATTGGTTAATTATAACAAATGCATCATACTAATGTGAGGTGTTGATAATAGGGGGAAACAGTGGGTTGGGGGACATATTGTGAGAACTCTGTATTATCTGTTCAATTTTTCTGTAAATCTAAAACTGGTTTTTTTTTCATTTTTTTTTAACGTTTATTTATTTTTGAGACAGAGAGAGACAGAGCATGAACGGGGGAGGGGCAGAGAGAGAGGGAGACACAGAATGGGAAGCAGGCTCCAGGCTCTGAGCCATCAGCCCAGAGCCCGACACAGAGCTCGAACTCACGGACCGTGAGATCGTGACCTGAGCTGAAGTCAGACGCCTAACCGACTGGGCCACCCAGGCGCCCCTTTTTTTTCATTTTTTAATGTTTATTTATTTTTGACACAGAGAGAGAGAGAGAGAGAGAGAGCATGAGTGGGGGAAGGGGCAGAGAGAGAGGGAGACACAGAATCCGAAGCAGGCTCCAGGCTCCGAGCCATCAGCACAGACCCCGACGCGGGGCTCGAACTCACAAACTGTGAGATCATGACCTGAGCCGAAGTCGGACACTTAACCGACGGAGCCACCCAGGCGCCCCTGAAACTGTTTTAAAATAAGTCTACTATTACTATTACCACAACTACTACTACTGAGAAAAAGACGGTGTCCATGGGCATTGTCTCTCCAATCATCACTGAATGCCACGGTCTGGGAATTGGCTGTGCATCTGTCCAGGAGACGGCCCTGCCATCCTCTTACGCTCAGCCATGATTACCCATAACAAAGGAGGCATGGCCTGGGGGCATTTTTCAGAACCATAAAAGTGCAATGATAAAGACAGCTTAGTCGATACCATTAATGGCTATTACGGAAAAGCCAATTGGGATCTGGAGTTGCAGGAATCCATCTTTCTGCTCCCTTGAGGAGAAAGAAGATAGATCAGAAATTGCCGGCTGCCTCTCCAACCCCCTCCCCCCTTTTTGGTACAGAACCTTGGCATTGCTGTGTGCAGCAAGGCGCCCACATTTCCCAGCCCCCCTCACGGATGGGGGTAAGTAGAAGTATTTCCTCTGTGGATAGAGGCCCATTCGGCTTGGGGATCTATCCTTTGGCCCTTGACCTCTCGTTCTTTCGCTGCCATGATATGATGGCTACAGCTGCAGCAACCATGTTGTAAGTATAAGGTGACTTTGAGAACAGTGCAGTAGAAAATAAAGATACCCTGGGTCCCTGATGAAGCTATGGTACTAACTCTGGGTTGCTACTTCGGAATTTCTTTACACGCGACAGAAATAAAGCGAAACGTAAACCTTTCGCTTATGCGACCGTTATTTGGGATTCTCGATAACGTGGCATTGAACCACATCTTACTGATTCAGAGACAAAATCTCTTCTGATTCAGCAAACTTGATTCAGGGTGGCCTAAAATGTCTGCTGCAATGGCTCAAGCCTGAAGGTACAGATATATACATATCTATGTATGTATGTAATATATATATATATATATATATGTATGTCTCGAGGATTTAGGCTAGGCCTATACTGCCTACATCCATTCCCTCCAAAATGATAGTCCCTGGCCTCTCACTCTCACGCTGTCTCTGAAAAGAGAGAGAGAGAGAACACAAGAGTGAGTGGAGGAGGGGCAGAGAGAGAGGAAGAGAGAGAATCTTAGCCAGGCTCCATTTTCAGCACAGACCCTGACTCCGGACTCGGTCTCACAACTGTGAGATCATGACCTGAGCCAAAATCAAGAGTCGGACGCTCCACCGACCGAGCCATCCAGGTGCCCCTTCAGTCTCTTTTGAAAATGGATGAATAGATGACATCAGGTGTCTACATTTCCCCCCCCAAGACACCGTAGCGGATGTGATGGGTGTCCCTTTGGGGCTGAGCTTTCACTGAAGTGTGTTTGCCTCCCCCACACTCCCTTTCCCCTTCTGGGCCGGACGCAGACACCAGTGGGATCTCAAAGGATAGTGGAGCCATAAGGTGGAAGGATGCTCAGCCCCTGAACGACTGCATGAAAGAGACCCTCTCATTGGCCCGAATACCAAACCAGGGTTGTTTTGTTGAGCCATTATATGTTTGGGTCTATTTGTTACTGCACCGTAGGCTACCCTAGCTAATACAAGCTCTTTTATACATTGTGTTGGCTATCTATTGCCGCATAACAAATGATTCCAAAGCTTAGAGACTTAGAACAACATTTGCACCCTCACAGTTTCTATGGGTCGGCTCCTGAAGGCAGCTTCTCTGGGTCCTCTGCATGGGCTGGAGTCATTTCAAAGCCGTGCTAGGAGAAGATCTCCTTCCAAGATCTATGGTTGTTGGGATGATTCGGGTGGACTGAGGGTTTGAGTTCTTTGTGGGTGGCTGGCCAGAGGCCAGAGGCCTCGGTTCTTTGCCGTGGGGCCCTCATGACACGGCAGCTTCATCAGAGCAAGCAAGAACACCAGAGAGGAAAAGAGCTAGTGAGACTGAAATCACCATCTTGTGTATCCTAACCTCAGAAGTGAAATCCCATCGCTTTTGCCATTTGCCATTTTCTAGAAGCAAGTCACTAAATCCGGCCCACCCTCAGGCAGAAGATACACAAGGGCCTGGATGTCAAGAGGCAGCAGTCACAAGGAGCCATTCAAAAGCTGCCTATCACACACGCGAAGGCCCCACAAGAACCCTGCTTGAATCCGGTATTTACCCTGATTTGGTGAGGCCTAGCTACGTGAGGAAACCGAGACCCAGAGAAGTTAGGTAGCTTGGTCAGGGTCCTCGGTGGTAGATGGAGAACGATGTGTGGGACCAGCACCTGTGTTTGTCTCACTGCACCACCTTCCAGGCTGCAGGGCCATCGTGTCCAGCAGTGAGCCCGCATGTCTGGGCTGCAGGTGCATTGTGTCTGGTAGTGACCTTGCATGGGTGGGGTGGCAATCCATTGCATGAGAGCCTGAAAAAGAGGCTGTCCGCCCACTTCAATCCCTGTGCAGGGTCCCTGCTTTCAGGAGCTGCACTCTGGTCCCCAGCCCCAAATAGCTGATCACAGCCTCAGTGTGTGTGTGTGTGTGTGTGTGTAAGAAAGAGAGGGAGGAGGAAGGAAAGAGAGGCAGGAAGGGACAGGGAGTGACAGTAGAGGCATATATAAAGACAGAAACAAGTTCAGAAGGAAAGGGAGGAAGAAACAGCATTGGAAATGCAAATGAGACATTCAGAGAAAGCCGAAGAGATAGAAAAAACGACAGAGAGAAAGGAAAAGAAAGAAGGAGCAAGGTAAGTAGAAAGTGTGGGAGACCGGCAAGAAAGAAACTAGCAGAAGGGAGCGGGCTGGTGGTCCTGGGTCTTTTGCCAAACCTTCTCCCCGGCCCCCCCCCCCCCCCCCCGGGAGAACAGTCCAGGGGCGCCTCTCACCTGCAGGCCCAGCGCCCCCTGCTGGAAATCTGGGTTTACATTCGTCAATGGCGTGGAAGCCACTCCCCCTGCTTACCTGTTAAGGGACAGTAAATTGGGGGATCTGACGGCTGGGTCTGGCCCCGGTGTGCGGAATGGTTGCCATGGTTGCCGAGGACGGCGGCACGGTGTGCAGCTGGGCGGCCGGGCATGTTGGTGGCTGGATGTGTGAACAGAGGCTGCCTGGGCCCCGCGGATGACCTGTGTCCCGGTCGGCGGCCCAGAGCGATGCTGCCACACCCCCTGCCGGCGCCCGGCATTGATTTCTGTTGCTCCTTTCTCTAAAATGAGTTCAAAGAACACGAGGGGGGTTGTGACACTTGAGTGACTTTTCAGGGGATGGCGAGGAGGAGGAGCCCAGAACTCTCTGGTAACTTCCCAGGGCGCTCTGGTCTGACAGGCGGTCCCAGCCCCGGGTTGACCTGCTACCTCCTGGCATTTGAAGGCCCGCCAATCATTTTTAGCGTTTTCCACGCAGCGGAGCCTCTTGGCGGTCGGTGGAAGCCTATAGACCCCTTCTTAGAATAACATCTTAGAAATGTGTGAGATAAAGCACGTAGCGTTACAGAGAAACCCGGTTCTCCAGAAACACACAAATTTTATGGTACAGAAATATACGTACCTTTTTATTAATACATTAAATAAAATATATGAAGAGCCCGATCACTGTAATTTCAACGTTGTAGGAGTACATACATCACAAGGTTTGTGCAACAACTAACCCGACGTGAAACTGTGATTTCTACTGGTCACATTCCATCTACTGTGGATGGACTTTCATAATGGAAGGAAATGCGAAATGTCACTGGGAGGTGAAAGACACGAAGGGTTCGATGATTTTCCCACCCAAGTTCACGGACTCCCTGAGTTCTATACATGGAGCCCTCAGGCATCCGTGGGTCCTGAGGTTTAGAAACTGCAGATATAGAGAGTTCTTGTCCAGGTCTTACCTTGCCGAGGCACTTCTGGACGCCAGACAAGTTTTCTTGGAGCCGATCCCTAAGTGAGTTAAAGGCAATTCCATGGATGTTGCCCCAGCCACTGATAATAGTGATGACAATAATACACTTTGGTAAAAGAAGAGTGGCCAAAACATCTCCCATGTTGACACCCATGCAAGGGGCTTTATTCCACCTGATCTGTCCACCCCAAGCCCCATAAGCAGCCCAGACAGCCCCACAAAATCCCAGAACAGTGCTGACTTCCTGGGTCATCGCAGCCAGCTCCCATACCGGGGTCCTGGGGCCGGCGGGGGCGGGGTGGGGCGGTCGTGAGCAGGTCAGCAGGGAATCTGGGAGCCTGCCTCTCAGCCCGCCCTGGGAAGCCACTGCCAGAGGCTGTCAGCGAGAATGGTTCTGGAAACCAGCTCTCCGTTACTCTTTGCTCCCAGCTTTCCTGGTTCCAACCTCCATTTTGCCACACACCGGGCCAAAGATGCTTGCCTCCGTCACCTACTTTGAGGACCTACTTTCAACACGTTTCTCCGGTTCGATCCCAGAGGGAGCATTTGCCCCATAGGCTCTCTCCCATTACATAAAGGAAATACTTTGGTCCTCCCCTGGGACCCATGGGGCCTGGTATAGCCTTTCCCGTCAGGCCTTCTTGCTGGCAGAGGATGATTACCAGGGTAACAGATGCTGTCAGGCCTTCCACAGTGTGCACTGGCCGACTTCCAAATGTCCTTACCCGTGTCTCTTCGCCTGGGGGCTTTCCACGGCCACCAAAGCAACGCCTGATGGGAGTCGTATATAAATATCCAGCTTCTTCCTGCTCAAATGGGAAAAGTCTGAGCCATCAGAATTTGGGGAAGCCATCCATGCCAATTCCCCGAATCTCCCCCACAGAATTAAGCTCAGGTCATCCAGGCGGTGGCTGCCTTTATCGGCCTGCCTTCCTGTCCCTTCTGGGGTCCTGCTCGTCTCAGATAAACTGGCTGCACTTGAAGGTTTGTCGCAGTGTCTGTGTGTGAGGGGAACGAGCTAAGACAAACAGCTACCCCGTTCCCTGGCAGGCTTGTCTCTGGGGGAAGGAATCGTGGTCCAGGGGCATGGAGCTGGTCTAGAGTCCTTTCCTGTTTGAAGAAGAATCACAGCTAACTGGATCCAGCCTCGGACCCCAGCCCAGGCCCTGAAGCCCCTCTTTAGATGCTTTGTGAGGGGTAAAGGGCTCTCTGATGGGGTCTTTTGGAAACTTCCATGCATGTGCTCATCGGCTGAAGTTACGGGGGATGTATCTATGGGGCAGGAAGAGGGTTCCCAATATTCAACATTCTCCAAGTCTGGGAACAAGAATCTCTTTCCTTCTCTGTGCCCTCTGACATACTTCTCTTTCTAGATTCTTCCTGCAGGATGGCTAGTGAGGGCTCCTCTGTGAGTTCGGGATTTTACAAAGGATAAAAGCAGCTGGCTTCGGGGGCACCTGTGTGGCTGAGTCGGTCAAGCGTCCAATTCTTGATTTTGGCTGAGGTCATGATCTCGCGGTCACGAGACTGAGCTCCCTGTTGGGATTCCCTTCTTCCCTCTCTCTCTGCCCCTCCCCTGCTTGCGCTCACGCTCTCCCTCTCAAAATAAATAAATAAACACTAAAAAAAAATAAGCAGTTGGCTTCGCACACTTCAGCGAATGACCTGCCATAATTTCCCCTCAAAGTACAGCTGTAGCTAACCTTCCAGAAAATATGGGGGAGGGGTGGGTTATCCAGCTGTGCAAACAATGCCTACATCTGTGATCAGATCCTTTGAATACAACAGTATCTAGGCCACAAAGCAAGGACCAACCCTTGTGTCTACAACAGACCCAAGGTCACTAGGAATCTGGAGCGGGTTAATTCTGCCCATCAGGGCACCTGTACAGAGAGGCCAGTTACTGTGCCCACATGTCATAGGTGGGCATGGCCAGGAAACCCCTTGACCCTCGTAAAGTGCCCAGTAGGACAGACAAATGTGCTCGAGACAAGCTCTAAGGTTAAATATGGAATTCGAGGCACCGTGGACACCATAGAGAGGACAATAGGGAGCAGACCACTGAGTAAAGACCTCTGGAAACTTCCGGCCTCCTGGGCCCTGCCTGTGTCTGAGCCTCCTTCCCAGAGGTTTCCGAAAGAAACACTGCGCCGGCGCCATCTAGTGAGCAAGAGAAGAAGTGCCACAGCTGAGATGATCTTCAGCTCCGAGCAGAATCTCTAGCTTCGTCGACCGATCAAGCCCCCTCGGTTCATCTAAACTTTAGACAGTCTCTTCCTGACTCTAGGCCCCCGGCCCCCCTTTTCTAAGAGCATTTACTTTAGAAAACTTGCCAATGAAAATTCTTTCTCCGCCCTTTGGAAATATGTATAAATCGTCTCCTGCCTCTTGCCAATTCTGCAACACAGGAATGTCTTTCTCACGGACCTGGGAGCCGTCCCTTTGAACTCTAGTCATGGAGGAAGACGGCAACCTTATCCCACAACTTCTGGGGGTGGGGGTAGGAACCCAACTTAGACAGATGCCCATCAGCAAGCGCAGATGGCCGAATCACAGAGAAAACCATCTGCAAGCTTGGGAGTAACTCAATGTACTGGACACATCCTATCGTTTGGCCTCCTCCCCGGCCTCCTCCAGGGTTCCCTCCCAGCTCACCTCATTGCACAAAAACTCTGCTGCCTTTTGCTTCAGCAGAGTTGCGGTCAATCTTTCTCCCCTATTGCCGTCGTCTTGACTAAAGTCTTCCTTGCCTGCTCCTCTTGTCTGATGCCATTTTTCTTTGACATTCTTAACTTAGCTCTCCTGAGGCCCCTTCTGCAGGGCCTAACGTCAGCCCCAGGAGGCCTTAGGACCAGCAGCACCTCTCCCGCCCCATCCATCAGGGTAGGCAGTGTCCGCCCCAGGGCTCCCAGGGTCCTCTTGCCCAACCCACTGCCCTAATTCAGGCCACTGTTCAGCAGAGCGGCCCCACCACCCTTGGTCCGGAAGTGTGGAACAGAGAGCTTCTGGGATGCTCTGCGAGAAGGTGCCATTGACTAGGCCCTCACTGATTTATTTTTCCTTTGAAAGCTGTCTTCTCTGTTGCTCATGGGATTCTGGGTAGAAGGAGTGTAGTCAGATGTCAGGCCGCCATGTTGATCTCATTCCCACACCAAGGAGGCTGTGATCCTGAAACAGGAGCTCGGGCACACAGACCCCTCTTCCTGGGACACCTGTACTTTGGTGCCGCTCCCCAGCTCATTGAAAAAATTCCAATCACCCACTGTCTACAGCTTCAGCCTTCATGGTCCCCAGTCTCAAACCACAAGGACCAGTTCTGAAAACTTAGGTTGTTGGCAGTTGTAGGAAGAACCATCTTTAATTTCTTCAAAGATTCCAGAGCATTTCTTTACTTCGGTGGTCAACTTGTGGTACGGTGTCCCCTTAGAAGCTAGAAGAAGGGCTCCCAACCCCCTTTATAAACAGAGCAGAGAGAGGGGCGCCTGGGTGGCTCAGTCGGTTGAGCGTCCGACTTCGGCTCAGGTCATGATCTCGCGGTCCGTGAGTTTGAGCCCCGTGTTGGGCTCTGTGCTGACAGCTCGGAGCCTGGAGACTGCTTCGGAATCTGTGCCTCCCTCTCTCTCTGCCCCACCTCCCCCCCCCCACATACACACTCTGTGTCTGTCTCTCAAAATAAATAAACGTTAAAAACATTTTTTTAAACAGAGCAGAGAGAGACGCAGTCCTGGCCAGTGGTGACTCCGGTGCACGTAAGACGCGAGCTTCCTTCATTTCAAATTTTAGAAGTGAAATTAAGAGTGTGTCGCCGTGTGGGTGACTTTGGCCGGGAGGAAGTTTGTGTCGGGAAAACTGTTTAGCTCTGCACATTCTCCTCAAATCTTCTTTTCAAGACAGGATGTCCTGGAGACTTAGAGGCTTCCGGTAGTTTGTATGTGTCTCCTGGGGTCCATAAATGAGCTGCAATTTTATGAAAATGGAATCGACTTGACATGTAGGGTCTCATCCATTACTGCCAAGTAAGCGATGGGTGGGCAGTTGGCGATAAACTTAAGCGTTCATTTCCTGCCATTCAAAAGCAATCCCTCTAGGTAAATGGGTATTTCAAAGTACAGCCTTCCTCTCTCTTTTTTCTCCCAGTTTCACTGAGCTATAATTGACATTGTATCAGTCCAACGTATACCACATAACGATTTGATATCTGTAGGTGTTGCAAATTGATTCCCCCAATAAGTGGGACGGGATTCCCATCACCACATACAGTTACATGTTTTCGTGTGCGTGATAAGGACTTGTATGATCTATTACCTCAGCAACTTCCAAATGTACAATACAATATTGTGGTGGTGGTGGTGGTGGTGGTTTTTCATTTGAGAGAGAGTGCACGTGTGCACGCGGGAGGGGCAGAGGGAGGGAGAGAAAGAATCTCAAGCAGACTCCACGCTCAGTGTGGAGCCCGACGTGGGGCTCGATCCCGTGATGCCGGGATCACGACCTGAGCCGAAATCAAGGGTCAAGACGCTCACCCGACTGAGCCACCCAGGCGCCCCACAATATGGTATTGTTAACTATTGCCGCCATGCTGTGCATTGGATCTCCAGGACTCAATTGATCTTATAACTAGAAATTTGTACCTTTTGACCACCCTCGTCCACGAGTTCGGTGTTTTAGATTCCACACAGAAGTGAAATCGTATGGTATTTGTAATTCCTCTGCATGATTGATCTCACTTAGCATAATGCTCTCAGGGTCCATCCGTGTCGTGGCAAAGGGCAGGGTTTCCTCTTTTGTTAGGGATGAATAATATTCCACTGTGCGTACATACCCCATCTTACTTATCCATTCATCCGTGGACGGATACTCAGGTTGTCTCCGTGTGTTGGCCGCAGTAAAATGGGGGTGCAGACATCATTTCAAGAGAGTGGTTTTGTTTTCCTTAGATAAATACCCAGCATTGAAATGGCTGGATCTATTTTTAATTTGGGGGGGACCCTCCATGCTGCTTTCCAAAGTGGCCTTCCACTCTCACCCACAGTGCACCGGGATTCCCTTTTCTCCACATCTTCACCAACGCTTGTTTTCTCTTGTCTTTTTGAGAACAGCCACCCTAACCGGGGTGAGGTGACATCTCATTGTGGTTTTGATTTGCATTCCCCTGAGGATGAGCGATGTCGAGCACCTTTTCGTGTACCTGTTGGCCGCTTGTATGTCTTCTTTGGAAAAATGTCTGTAAGTTCCCCCGCCTATTTTTAAGTCAGTCTGTTTGCGTTTTGCTATTGAATCGTAGGAGCTCTTTATGTATTTTGAGTATTAACCCCCAAGAGTACTTGCAAATATTTCCTCCCATTCCGGAGCTTGCCTTTTCCTTTTGTTGCTGGTTTTCTTTTCCGCACAAGACGCTTTTTAGTGTGATGTATCTCTCATCGCTTCAAACGTACATATCCTCATATATCACGTGCCTCATATATATGGCACATGTGGGGTGCAAGTGGGGTGGTGGGGGTGGGGTAGGTATCTCTGGTCTCCTTGCAGTCCGTGGGGCCTCTGCTGACCTCTACTGGAATGTTCTTCATTTTGTGTCCCAGGGATGGGCTCAGCAAGTAACTGAGTTACGTTGGCATCTACCTACAATAACCAGAGGTGCCTTCTGGGCACGAGATGCCATATTTTGTGGCCGCTTTATCTTGTCCCCAGGCTTCCTCTGTACCATTGTTCCCCTCACTGATTCCAGGTCCCTACAGTGGCGCCTGCAGAAATTTCTAGACTCCCTATGGGCCCCGCCTAGGCCATAGGAAACTGGAAACTTCATCGGTCTCACTGGGCTGGACACCATTTCTACAGTACTCTGACCACCACATGTTGGCACAGGGCGGCCTATAGGTAGTCGGTTTTTCCACTAAATTCCAAAGCTCTGTCTTCTTTGGCTTTCTTTCCATCTTTCCTCCCTTCTCCAAATCTCTTCTGCACACCTCCATAACTGAAAGGGGAAAGGGGATTGCCCTCCTTCCCGTGGGCACCGAAAGTCACCTTCCTGCACCAAAAGTCGCACGAAAGCCTACATTCAAACCACCCAGCTTGGCTCTTGCTCCATAAAGGGAGACAATTGGATGCTAGAAATCCTTTCCTCTGTCAGCAAAGCCTACAACTGTGGGCTTCCTATTGACTGGGAAAAGTGGAATTTGAAACACAGAACTACACAAGGACCTTTTGTCCCAGGCCACAGCCACCTTCTCTTCGAAACGATGAACCTTCTCATCTGATAGGCGAAGGAGAGACCTCGTGGCACAAGCAAACATCAGGAATTATTGGGAATAAAATTACATTGCTTTATAATCTAAGAACACGTGAGCCCTTGTTAAACAAGATTTTGCACGTACATCCATTTGGGGGGAGGAAAGCAGTCAAAGCTTCCACCACATTCTCAAAATATCAAATTATCAAAACAGAACCGCTATTTTAAGGCATCTATCTGGCTAGTCCTGACAGTGTAATTTGCCCCAGACATTAACATGTCAACCTAGAAAAGCTCATCATGATCCCTTCATGCACACTGGAGTGCCCCAGCATCTCTTTGTGGCACGCAGAACAATATCACGACCCTGATCTTACAGGTAAGAAAGACAAAGCGCTGGTCCAGCAGCCAGTGAGTGTGGCCAACTTTGGGGAATGTCTTGGCCAATCTCATTGGTTTTCAGGGGAGGAAACGAAGCTCTAAATGAGAGACTTACCTTCCCCACCCCCCACCCCTACCACCATCGGTGCAGAAACAAGACTGGAAGGACTGAGAGCCTCAGGAATGGAGCGGGACCAATTCTGGTGCCGAGGCCCAGACAGGCAGATGATCTCCCATCCTGGAAACAGTTTCTGTACCTGAAAATGCTGTTGCCGATCATAACCGGCAAGATCAAGGTGTGATGGGAAACTGAAGATGGGAGGAGGGGGGTTAAAAACAGCATTAAGTACATATTTTAAGACACAGCCGATGAAAATTCTATAGGGAGTCTCTTCTCAAAACAAATCAAATTCCATGGCATTGAAGACTCTGTCTTGGAAATGATCGTTTTCCCAAATCACCATCTTTAACTGTTCAGTAATTGTCAATAACCCATGATCATCTAGGGCAACTTGTCCTGCAAGTTTTACGGAAAGCAAGACAAACTTCTCCCTTTAGTGTTTGTGACAAAGCCCATCCCTACTGGCTTTGTTAATTGCCTTCTCCTGTTTCCCCTCCCTCCCTCCCTCCCTCCCTCTTCCCACCCTCCGGCTTTCCTTCCTTCCTTCCTTCCTTCCTTCCTTCCTTCCTTCCTTTCTTCCTTCCTCCCTCCCTCCCCCACCCTCCCTTCTTCCCTCCCTTCCTCCTTTCCTCCCTCCCCTCCTTCCTTCCTTCCTTCCTTCCTCCCTCCCTCCCCTTCCTTCTTCCCTCCCTTCCACCCTTCCTCCCTCCC
>NC_064815.1:20180370-20338097 GCF_023721935.1 Panthera uncia | reverse complement strand
TCCTCTCATCCTTTCTCCCTCCCTCCCTCCTCCTTCCTTCCACCCTCTCCTCCCTCTCTCCTTCCCTCACCTTTCCTTCTTCCCTCCCTTCCACCTTTCCTCCCTCTTTTCCCTCCTTCTTTCCTTCCTTCCTCCCTCTCCTCCTCCCTCCCCCCTCTTTCCTTCCTTCCTTCCCTCCTCCCTCCCTCCCTCCCCCCTCCATCCTCCCTTCTTCCTTCCCTCCCTCCCCCCTCCCTCCTCCTTCCTTCCTTCCTTCCTTTCTTCCACCCTCCCTCCCTCCCCCCCCCTCCCTTCTTCCCTCCTTTCCACCTTTCCTCCTTCCCTTCCCCCCCTTCCTTCTTTCCTTCCTTCCTTCCTCTCATCCTTTCTCCCTCCCTCCCTCCTCCTTCCTTCCACCCTCCTTCCTTCTTCCCTCCCTTCCACCTTTCCTCCCTCCCTTCCCTCCCTCCTTCCTTCCTTTCTTCCTTCCCTTCTCCCTCCCTCCCTCCTTCCCTGCCTTCCTTCCTTCCTTCCTTCCTTATTTTCTTCCCTCCTTCTTCTCTCCTCCTTCTTTCTCTTCTTTGTATTTTTCCCCACGGGCCACCGCTCAGTATGGTGAACCCATATGCGGCCTTTTCATAAATTACTGCCTCTCTGGGTTTGATCTTGGCAGCATGAACCTGGAGCTTGCAGCAGAACACAGCATGCTCGGTGCTGATGCCTAGTCCTTCCAACAAGCGCCACACGGTGGCAAGAGCACACTTGTTCTGGAACGGTTCAGTTTAATGGGGCTAAACTGGGTTGTTGACAGGTTTTCAAAGACCAAGGATTTTCAATATTTGGTTTAGGCATAAAGCTGAATTATTTCAAAAACCTGGGTGGAAAGGAAGACATCCAGATGGCCAACAGACACACACGAAAGGATGTTCCACATCACTCACTGTCAGGGAAACGCAAACCAAAACCACGGTGAGATGTCACCTCACACATGTCAGAAATGGCTGAAGCCAAAAAGATAAGACATACCAAGTGTTGACGAGGATGTGGAGGAAAAGTGACGAGGATGTGCACTGGTGGTGGGAAGGCAAACCGGTGCAGCCATTGTGGGAAACAGTACAGAGGTTCCTCAAAAAATCCAAAATAGAAATACCACACGAGCCAATAAGTCTACGATTGGGTATTTGCCCCAAGAAAATGAAGACACTAATTTGAACAGATACATGCATTCCTCTGTTTACTGAAGTATTAGTCATAGTAGCCAAGATATGGAAACAACCCAAGTGTCACAATAGACAAGTGGATAAAGAAGATGTGAGATATATATATATATATATTCATATATATATATATATATATATGATGGAATATTACTCAACCATAAAAAGGGACAAGACCTTGCCATTTGCAACAACATGGATGGACCTAGAGGGTATTTTGCTAATTAATCACACCTATAAATACAGAGAAAACACTGGTGGATGTCAGAGGGGAGGGGGCAGGGGGTGGGGAGGGGGGACAACAGGTTTCCAGTTAAGGAAAGTATCAGGCGTGGGGATGAAAGGTACAGGGTAGGGAGTACAGTCAAGGGTATTAGGTCGTATGACGACAGATGGTCGTTACACTTGTGAGTGTAGAATAACGTACAGAATTGCCAAATCCCTATTTTGTACACATGAAACGAATGTTATGCTGTGCATCAACTATAATCAAGTGAACATATTTTTTTTGAAAAACCGGGCATTTTAAACAATTAAAAAAAACAAACCTCAGACGGAGAGGGCTTGCGCCTCCAGCTTTGTGACACAGAGTCACCAGCAGTTCCCCCTGTGACATCTGGGGAGCGATTAAAAATTGAGATTCCTGCGGCGCCCCTGGGTGCTTCAGTCGGTTGAGCGTCCGACTTCTACTCAGGTCATGATCTCACAGTTCATGAGTTCGAGCCCCGCATCGGGCTCTGCGCTGACAGCTCGGCGCCTGGAGCCCGCTTCGGATTCTGTGTCTCCCTCTCTCTCTGTCCCTCCCCCGCTTGCACTCTGTCTCTGTCTCTGTCTCTCTCAAATATAAATCAATATTTTTTAAAAATTCAGATTCCTGGGCCCCACCCCCACCCTACTGGTTGAACCTCTTGGTGAGAGGCCTGAAAAGCTCCGATTTTATCGAATTCTCCAGTGATTCCCATGCAAAGAACCCAGCGCTGGCTGGTAGGAGCTTGGGATTGCCATGGTTGTGGTACCCTGGGGGGGGGGGGGGCGGGGGGGGGTGAGGAGTGGGGGACAGGAGCAGGCATTTCCTTCCAGGCTCCAACCCGGCCCCTTTGGCAATCAAACTCCATTCGGTGATCTGAGCCTGGGTCTCCAAACCAGCACTTGGTCTGACCCCTTGGGTGGCATAAAAAGGGTACGTTCTGGACACACAGAGCCTTCATCTCTGACCACTGTAAGGACTGGAGTCCTTATGCCTCCACTTAGGGCTTGTTGGAGGTCAACTGTCTTCAATGCTTTCCTCACGACCTGCCCCGGACTTACTCGGGGACCTCACGGCAGCTCTTCTCTCTTCAGAGAGGAAGAGATCGTTCGTAAACGATCGAGCACAATGCGGAATAAGTATGATCATCAACGTCGTTGCCCGTGGAAGGCAGGGTGTCGAGGGTCCCCGTGTCACCCTGTGTCCCATGATTCATAAGACAGACTCCCAGGAGCCAGAAAAACGGTCATTCCCCCAAATTATGGTTTATTTCAGTGGAAAGGTACAGCTGAAAATCAGCAACCGAGAAAGGCAAGAGTCCAGGAGAGACCAGGCGGAAGCTTCCAGTTGTACACACCCAGTGGTCACGCAGACAGCACCGAATCCTCCCCGTGTTGATGTGGGACCTGTATGAGGTCTCGCCAGCCAGGGAGGCTCACAAGAAATTTGCCCAGGGTTCTTCCTGGGGGTCATGTAGGCCTGAAGCAGCTCACTAACCTTAGATACTCAGTACCCAGCCCCTCACCCCACCCCCAGAGGTCAAAAGGGTAGACCCCAGGCAAACAAAAGCAAACACTCATCATAAATCTTGTTGTTAGCTTACGCCCACAATGACCCCCTTATCAGCCAGGATATTCCAAGGGGCGGCTCTCCAGGGGTCTGGAAAAGCTAGTCCTAAAGGCCTTTGAAATGTGCAGGGTCTTGGGGGGGGGGGCTGCAGCTGAGTTAACCGGCTAAGCAGGCCAGGCAAGAGTTATTGTCAACATCCGATACACTGGGAGACGGAGATTGACATATGACAAACGTCAGGGCACTTGGGTGGCTCCGTTGGGTTAAGCGTCCAAGTCCTGATTTCGGCTCCGGTCGTGATCTCACAGTTCGTAGGTTCAAGCCCCGAGTCTGCTGAGGGTGCAGAGACTGGGATTCTCTCTCTCTCACTCTCTCTCTCTCTGCCTCCACCCTGCTCGCGCTTTCTTTGTCTCTCAAAAGAAACAAAACATTTTTAAAAATTAAAAAAGAACTATGACAAAGTCACAGAGGATAAGACAAGAAATGAGGTGTCCTACCGCCAAAGGGGTACAATTCAAGACAGGGAAACTGTGTGAAAAAGCGACTGAGTGAAACGAGCAGTGTTGACCAGGGTTGTCGCTGGTGGAAAAACCCAGCCATGGAGAGCGGCTGTTGGAAATGCCCGAGGGCGACCGTGTGCGGGGCTAGGGTGCTGAGACCCCCAGCCTGCAGCCGGGCTAGAGGAGAGGATTGTTCCTACGTTCATTCGACTTCCGTCTGCGCGCTCAGGAAACGCACAGAACCAACAGCTTCAGCATTTAAGTCAACATGCAGGGGACAGGCTTGCAGGTCCGGGGGCACGTCCCAGGGTTCAAGGGCGCGCCCACCCTGGTGCCAGGCTCCGTGTGGGAAGGCAGAGGGCGGGGGTCCTGGTCTTGGCACCAGCCCGTATGAGGGCACAGGGTCCCACTCTGCTCTGCTGGCAGCAACAGAGACAGTCACATGTCACCTTTGTGTTTCTTTTTTCTTTTCTTTCTCTCTCTCCCCCTTCCTTTTCTTTCTTTCTTCCTTCCTTTCTATTAAATAGACAAAAAAATTTTTTTTTATTCGAGAAAGTGAGAGAGAGCGCACAGGTGGGGTAGAGGGGCAAAGGGAGAGAGACTTTTTTTTTAACTTTTAAAATGTTTATTTATGTTTGACACACACACACACACACACACACACACACACAGTGAGAGTGGGGGAATCACAGAGAGAGAAGAGACCCAGAATCCAAAGCAGGCTCCAGGCTCTGAGCTGTCAGCACAGAGCCTGACGCGGGGCTGGAACCCACGAGATGTCAGATCATGACCTGAGCCAAAGTCCGAGGCTCAACCAACTGAGCCACCCAGGCACCCCGAGAATCTTTTTTTTTTTTTTTTTTTTTTACGTTTACTTACTTATTGAGAGAGAGAGAGAGAGAGAGAACAAGAGCAGGGAAAAGTCTGAGAGAGAGGGAGAGAAAGAGAATCCCAAGCAGGCTCCGCACTGTCAGCGCAGAACCCCACGCGGGGCTCGAACTCCCCAACTGTGACATCATGACCTGAGCACAAATCAAGAGTCCAGTGTTCAACCTGCCGAGCCACCCAGGCGTCCCACAAATGTCACCTTTTTTAAAATTTTGGGCTACAAAATTGTTAGAGCAGCTCCCTGGTGTCCTACCTGCCGCCCCAGCGGATCTCCCTCTACCCGGAATTCTGGTCATTTTTTAAAGGGAAAATGCTAAGTATTCTTAGCATAAAAACAAAACCTTTCACAGCTCAGAGTCCAAGCGGGTGCAGCCCGACAGCCGCAGGAGCAACAACAGCAGTACAGGATGGGCTAGGACTCGGGGTGGGGGGGTGGGGTACGACGCTGAGCTGGATGCCCACCCCGCCCCCACACGCTCAGGGTTCAGGGTCACCCTGCCCAGCGGGCGGAGGGCCCTGGAGAGTCCTGCGGGGCGGCGGGAGGCGGCGGCAGAGAGCACCGATCGCCGCTAGAGGGCGCCCCGCGGCCGTCACCGGAGGACCAGAGACCAGCCGCCGAGAGCGTCCCGCTCCCTGAGCTCTGCCAAAGGGACCCCACCGCCCACGGCCTTGCCCTGCCCTCCCCCCATCAGCCCTTGCTCTCTGGGCAGCTTCAGCCAACCCAGCTCAGCCACTTCTCTGGTCCCTGGCACTTGGACGCCTCCTCCGTGCCGCCCTCCGTGCCACACCCCGTGGACTGATTATGGATTCTGGTTGGTCCCAGAGGCTCCAGGCGAGGGTCTGGCCATCCGCCTTTCTCCCCACCGTGGGTTTGCACCTTTAGGGGTGACCCTAGGAAAACTGGGGGCCCGCGACCCGCAGGGTGGTAGGGAGAAGCGCGCCCCCCCCCCCCCCCGGTGCCAATGTGTCCACGTTGTTGGTGTGGACAGAAGCCAGTGCCAGTAGGAGGACAGCTTCCGGCCCGAGGCCGCCCTGGTGTGGCTGACCGGGAAAGCCAGGGTCGCGCAAGGAGGAGCAGCCCCACCAGCCCAGCGTCCTCCTTGACTCCCAGGCGGGAAGACAAAGAGGGGGTGCTGGCAGAGGACCCCCTGCGGCGGGAGCCTGGAACTCCGCCAGCCCCGAGAAGGGCCCGCTGGGTCACCACCGGCAGGTCCCTCTGTCTCTCCGCTCTCCACACCTCATCTGTGGAGTCCTCCCTCCAGGATAGGATTTGCCAGGGGCCTGGGGACAAATCTATGAGGACAAGCTTTGTTCAGTAAAGGCCATCTAGGCGAAAAGGGAAGGTAGAAAAAAGGAAGCAAGGGAGAGAGAGAAGAAGCCTGTGCCACAAATCCAATGCTCGCCATGACCATGTGGACAAAAGAGCAAATCTGGTATTTTCCTTGGTGCCAACTGGCGTTGTGATACCCTGTCCCCCCAGGAACCTCACTGCCTGCCTCTCAGTCCACCCAGTGCCCTGCCCTGCCCTGCCCTTCCCTTCCCTCAATACCATGTTCTCAGAGCTTCCAGAGACAACCTTGATGGAGGAGGGAACAGAGTGACCCTGCGTGCCCCCTCCCATCTTCGTCTCTGACACGGGGTCCCTGGGCCTCAGTTTCCCCATTTGCCAAAAAGGCTCCCCTGATTTCTAAAGTTCCTTTCTGCTGACTTTCAAGTAGCCAAATTGTCCAGATTCTCAGCCTTCCCTGGTTCAGCTTACAACTGCCTGGGGAGCTTTAAAATATTATGGTCTGGGCGCTCCTCCTCACCCTCCCCATCCTGATGTAATTGGTCTGCGGTAGAGCTCTGCATCAGTATTTTTTCAAAGTTCCCCAGATAATTAGAAAGTGCAGCAGAGTTGGGAACCTCTGGCATCGAAATTCCTGCTGAGAAATATTTGCATCCTCTTAGGAGACTCCTGGAAACTGCAAAGTCCCCACTCAACTCCTCCCTGATGGTTGAATAACAAGCACGCTCATGGGGATGGAGTGATATTTGGGGACAGCCCCCCTCGAAGACTTGTGAGCCTTGTGGATAATAGGCATGACAAGCAGAGAGCCTCTTTCTCTCTCTGTCCTGCCTCTCTGCCCCTTTCCCCCACTGCTTCCTGCCTGCTGCTACCCCCCCCCCCGCACCCCCCACTGCCCGCCGCCACGCACACCCATCTGGTGGCAGTTGTGTTGACTGATTGGTAGAAGGTTCTGCCATCTGGGATGGCTTTCCTTGCAGTCTTTCTCCCCAGCTTCCATGCCGTCCTTCTCTAGGACAATGTCCCCCCTCACCCTCCACAGGAAAGGACTCTTTTCCTTCCAAATGTCCACAGCCTGAGCTGGCAATCAGAATCCTACTGCTGAGGGTCAGGGGTTTGGACAGGAGAGCCCAAGGGAGGGGGTGATCTCTAACAGCGACATTCCCTGGGCCACATTTGGAGCAAACTCAACAGCATCCTCATTGTCCTGATTCAGACCATTCTGGGAAGCGAGATTCTGCAGCTTTCAGATTGTTGGGAAAAGCTGTAAGGGAGAAGGCAGGGTCAGGACTTGGGGGACCTGGTTCATGTCTTCGTTCTGCCATTAACTACTTGGTACATGACCTTGAGCTTGGCACTTCTCTCTGAGCCTGTAAAATGAGATACTACCAACTATTCCTTTCAGTGATGACTTTCTATGACTTCTGTGACTCTCTGTGGCACATCCTGGATGCCAGAGAGAACAAAATGGTCTTATGGCAACAAACAGGAGCCGGTTGAAATTTATTCCATAATTACTTGAGCACCTCCTATGTTCAGGACGCTGGTGTAGGTGCTGGGAATATGGCAGTAAATTCAGTAAATCCCTTCCCTCCTGAAGCTGGCCGTGTGGAAGGAAGCCTGGCATTGGGTATGGGGGCCTCTTGTTGCACCTTTTACATCCTGGCAGGGGGAGGCACTGTAGGAGCCCCAGCAGTAGGGTTCTGTGGAGCCCACAGAAAATTCAGGGGAAGGTGCCCTGTCATAGGTTGTGGTTGAGGCAAATGAACTACTGGTAGGAGCTCCGAGCTATAGAGATATTGAGGAAAGAGCTTCCGGGCACAGAAGCCAGCAGTGAACCAAGAAATCTGTTACCAAAAGTGTGATTCTACAGTCTCGCTGAAGTCTAGTTGCTTTTTTGGGAGATTTTATCAGACTTTCCATACAGATAATCACGTCTTTTGCAAGTAAAAACATTCTAATCTGGATGCATTTTATTTATTTTTCTTGCCTTATTGCACTGGCCATGGCCTCCCCATACAAGACTGAATAGAACCAGTGAGAATGAACATTTTTGTCTTGTTCCTGATATAAGCACAAAAACATTCTGTCCGATACCATTATGTCTGAATGCTAGCTGGTTTTTTTGTAGCCACTGTTTATCAGGTTGAGATGGTTCCCATAATTTTGGGGGCGCCTGGGTGGCTCAGTTGGTTGAGCATCTGACTTCAGCTCAGGTCAAGATCTCATGGTTTGTAAGTCTGAGCCCCGCGTCAGGCTCTGTGCTGACAGCTCGGAGCCTGGAGCCTCCTTCAGATTCTGTGTCTCCCTCTCTCCCTGCCCCTCCCCCACTCACACTCTGACTGTCTGTCTCTCTCTCTCTCAAAAATAAATAAACATTAAAAAATTTTTTTAAAGAATGGATTTTGGGTTTTGTCACATGCTTTCTCTGCATCTATTGAAATCATTTCACATTTTTCTTTTTTAGTTTGTTATTATGATGACATTTACATTGATGGATTGATTTTTAAATGATAAACCAAGCTTGCATTCCTGGGATAAACCTCTGTCAGTTATGTTGTGTTATTCTTTTTGTACGTTATTGAATTTTATTTCCTAATGTTTTATTAAAATTTTTTGCATATAGGGGCGCCTGAGTGGCTCAGTCGGTTGAGCGTTCGACTTCGGCTCAGGTCATGATCTCACAGTTCGTGGGTTCTAGCCCCACATCGGGCTCTGTGCTGACAGCTCGGAGCCTGGAGCCTGCCCCGGATTCTGTGTCTCCCTCTCTCTCTGCCCTTAACCCACTCGCATTCTGTCTCTCTCTCTCAAAAATAAACATTAAAAAAATTTTTTTAATTGTTTGTATGTAAATTAATGAGGGATATTGGTTTGTAGGGTTTTTTTTTCTTTTGATGTTTTCTTCTGGTTTTAGTATTGGAATAATTGTGGCCTCATAGAAAAGGTTCGGAATTTTTGTATCCTTCTTAATTTTCTGAAAGAGTTTGTGTGGGTTTGATATTAATACCTCTTCAAATGTTTGGTAAAATTTACTGCTGAAGCCACTTGAGGCTGGAGTTTCCTTGGTGGGAAGATGTTTAGCTAAAGACTCACCCTTTCAATACTTATGAAAATCTGTAGTGATATCATCGTTTCATTCCTGATACTGTTTGTGTCCTTCTTTCTTCTTTTCCTTCTCGGTCTGATGAAAAGCTGTCAATTTTACTAATCATCTCTCCCCAAACCAGCTTTTGGTTTCATTTATTTCCTTCGCTATTTTTCTGTTCTTGTCTTCATCCATTTTCCTGCCTGATCTTTATTATTTCCTTCTGCTTTAAGGACGACTTTAGTAGATATACGGAGTATGTCTGCTGGTGACAAATTCGTTCAGCTTTGGTGCATCCGAACACTCTTTACTGTGTCTTTGTCTTTGAAAGATATTTTCCCTGCATAAAAAAATCCCAGGTGAGCAGACCCTTCTTTTCAGCATTTTAAATATATTTCTTCAAGCACTCCTGCGTTGTTTCCTGATATCTACACTCACTGCCAGTTTGATTCTTTATACATGATATCTTTCCCCACCTCTTGGATGTTTAACTCTCTTTGTCACTAGATTTAAGCAATATATTGTAATATATTATAGATATAATATATATTGTATATATAATTGTCTTCATATTTCTTGTGCTTGGAGTTCACTGAACTTCTTGGATCTATGGTTTGTAGTTTTTGTCAGATTTGGGAAAGCGTTAGACATTATTCCTTCACATATAATTTTCTATTGGATGCCCGAGATTGTGAATTTTACCTTGTTAGTTGTCGGATAGTTTTGTGTTACCAACAAAATTTTTGAACTTTTCTCTGGAATACACTTGATTGCCTAGGAAGAGTGAACGTTTCGGTCTTGCTTTTTTGTCAGGCACCAAATCAGCATTTTAGTCTTGGGTTAACTTTCCCCATGAGTGAGACGAGATCTTGCTCAGTACTTTTATTGGGTTGAATAATGTCCCCCCTCCCGATATTCATGTCAACCTGGGAACCTCAAAATATGGCATTATTTGGAAATAGAGTCTTGACAGATGTTAAGATGCCATCACGGAGAATTAAGGCGGGTCCTGAATCCAAAGACTGGCGTCTTTATAAGAAGAGGAAACAGGGGCACCTGGGTGGCTCAGTCCGTTGAGCACCGGGCTCTTGATTTCAGCTCAGGTCATGATCTCACGTTCGTGGGTTTGAGCACCACTTGGGGCTCCAAGTTAGCAGTGTGGAACCTGCTTGGGATTCTCTCTCCTTCGCTCTCTGACCCTCCCCAGCGGGCGCACACATGTGCACACGCTTTCTCTCCCTCTCTCTCAAAATAAATAAAGAAAATGTAAAGAAAAAAAAAGAGGAAACAGACACAGGAATGATAGCCATGTGGAGGCAGAAGGAGAAAGCAGGAGTGATACAGATGGAAGCCAAGGATTGACAAGGCGTGCCGGAAGCCCCAGAATCTAGAAAGAGGTGAGGGAGCATTTCCCCTTCGAGACTTGGGAGGGAGCATGCCCACCCCACCCCCCGCCAACGTCATTATATCAGACTTCCAGCTGCCGGAGCTGTGAGGGAATAGATTTCTGTTGTGTTAAGCCACCCAGTTTGTGATCATTTGTTACAGCAACCCTAAAACATTAATACGGTACTTTCACTGATGTTCATAATTGAATTGTGAGGTTTCTATGCTGGATTTGGGAACAGGCATCATCTGAGCTGTTTTCTCTCCCAGAATCTGATAGAGTCCTTAACGCACATTTGATGGTCAGCGACCGGATCCTGCAGGAAATGCTCTGCAGGCCCTGAGTCCTCTGTGAGCACCTGTTACCTCTCCAATCCTCCGCCTGTAACCTCCAGCCACTCGGCCGTCTCCGAGTGTCCAGCTCCAACTTTTCAAATCAGGAAGCTCGCCAGCCTCTGGCTGATGTCCAGTGTCTCGCCGAGCTTCGTACGTTTGTCCTTTTGTTCGATTTTGTCACGATTTCATGTGGGGTGATCAGTCCTGGTTACTCCATTTTGTCTCATATATTTTTTTGTTGATCTCAGTGAAGAGCTTTTCCTGTCTTCAGTAGGGAGCTCACTTGTCATGCGGGCTTAAGATTTTTTAAATGTATATTTGTTATTTTTTTATTACATAAATTTTAATTACTGTTGTTCCCTCCTCCATATCTTTAAAGTTTTTAGACGTATAGAAATATTGAAAGAAATATGAGCACATGTATATCCTTGATCTAAATTCAGTAATTATTAACATTTTCCCACCTTTGCTTTCTCTTTTCAGTTCTCTCCCTCCCACCCACCTCTCTCCCAATGTGACTACTAACTCATGATTTTTTATTCATTGTGTTAAAAGCAATCGTGGTTTCTCTTCCCTTTTTGATGTTCAGATCACTCCAGATTTGGCCAGTGGCATCCCCTTCATGCTGAACTCTGATGGATCGCCACTATTCTTTGAAATTTGCTTAATTACTGGCACAACTATATGTCCCAGATTCACTCTGTATTTTCTGAGCCCAGCCCTAGAATCAACCTAGTTCTTTCTGGTGGCTTTTCGAAACCAAGCTCTGGTCACCAGGTGTCCTCATTGCTGTAAGAGTGTCTTTTCAGCCGTCAAAAAGAATGAAATCTTGCCATTTGCAACAAGGTGGATGGAGCTAGAGTGTATTATGTTAAGCAAAAGAAGTCAGAGAAAGACAAATACTGCATGATTTTACTCGTATGTGGAATTTAAGAAACAAAACAGATGAACATATGGGAGAGGGAGAAAAAGAGAGGGAAACAAACCATGAGAGACTCTTAAATACAGAGAACATACTGAGGGCTGCTGGAGAGGAGATAGGTGGGGGAAGGGCTAGCTGGGTGATGGGCATTAAGGAGAGCACTTGTTGTGACGAGCACTGGGTGTCGTATGTAAGTGATGAACCACTGACTTCTCTTGAAACCCATACTGCACTGTATGTGAACTAACTAGAATTTAAATAAAAATTCAGAAAAAAAAAAAAAAAAGAATACCATAGTACCAGGATAAGCAAAAAAAAAAAAAAAAAGTGTCTTTTCTTCTATGTCCTTTCTGTGGAAACAGCCAGGGAATATGTTAAAGTGAAAAGTTATGAGTTCATTGACATGCCCGTTTCAAAATAATCATTACAGAGTTTTGGTCCACTATTGCATTGCACAGTATTTTTAGTTGTTTATGTCTTTGTGAAACGAGTATTACATTCTAAAAACACATTCTTAAACTTTTACTTCTGTAATTCCAAGTTAGGAAAAAATCTGTAGGCGTTTTCTCCTTTTATGTAAAACGGGGAGACAAGTATCTTTTCTTAACCGGCCCCCTTCCCATCTCTTGTTAGGTCTTCATTAATTTCATCTTCGAGTCAGAAGTAGATTTAAATCAAGGATCTGCTGTTTTCTTGATTTGGCTCACCTTGAGAAAGATAGCTAAACTCTCTAAACCCCCCTAGTTTTGCTGCCATATCAGGATTAATAATAAAATCTGTTTTATATGGTGATTCTTAGGATTCGATGAGATAACAAAACTACTTAGCCAAGTGCTCATAGTGATCATTATTAATGTTATTATATTTTATTACTCATCTTGCGATATGTGTCTCTTTCGATTTGGGGGGTGGAGGCTAACACTTACCCTATAGTCTTTGCCACAATAATTTAGCACCAGCTCTATTAAACTCTTCTGGGCTTCGCCACTGGTCCCTTTGGGGGACAAGCTCTTCATTTTTGAGCGAGTAAGTTTGAGGTCTGTCTCAGGTTGTCCAAATACAATCTGATTGCTTTAAAATGTACGTATGTTTACATTATTTCTGGTACAGTAAACACTAGCCACATGTGACTATGTAAATTTCAATTCAGAATAACTAAAATTAAAGAAACTAAATTATGCAGTTCTTGGTTGGCACTGGCCACATTTTGAGTCCTTGACAGCCACATGTGACTTACGGCTTCTGTATTGGACGGTACAGATAGAGAACATTCTCATCATAGAAAAGTCTATCAGAAAGCACTGATACAGACAATACTATATTGTTTTCTGATACCAGAGGTTCTTAGAACAGTCCAGTTTTATGTTTCTTTGGAGATAAATCACCTTTTTTTATTACTTATTTGAAGACTTATAAGACTTTTTCCTTTATCCTTGAAATTCAAAAAAGAGAAGCCCTTTCGTTCGTTAGCACAGTAAATTTTTTTCCACTGCTTAATTTAATAAAAGTACTCCAGTGATATGTGAATGTAATCATGGTGTGCGTTTATGAAATTTTAAACAAAGTCAATATTTTCTAATTGAAATAAAACATGAAATACCGAAGTGTATGGAATTAAAAATTAAACCTCCTTCATTGCCTCAACTCTTCTCCCCAGGGGGAATTACTGTTAATAATTTGGTATACATCCTTAGGCATGCTTTATGTAAGTAGATATTCACAAGTTAAAAGCGTGTAATTGAGACGTTTTCCATTAATTGGCTGACACAGTATTTACTGTTCTATAACCTGCGTTTTTCACATAACAATATTTATTAGAAATCTTTTTGTATCTATTCTATTTTTTCTAAGGCTGGGGAAAATGCCCTCCTGCTGAACATTTGAATTTCAATTTTTTTTTTCTTTTCTAAAAATGTCATGATGTGTATCTTTAACATGTACCCTTATGCCCACCAGATGTCTAAAAGCCAGTAGAAGCGCTGGTTGAATAATACATACGTTTACATTTTTTTTTTGCCTCCCCAAAAGACTTCTCCAGTTGATAGCTCTATGAACAATATAGGAAGATATCAATGATACAGTTTTCCACACTGCCGTTAACACTGGAGAGTATGATTTACCATTTGTTTTTGGTAAATTACATGGTAAGACTTAACTCCCATATTGTCTTAATTGGGTGGGACCAACTTACAAAGTCATTCTGTAAAGAGTCCTTTATATTCTCTGAATATTGACCCAAGGACTCCTCTTCTCTGCACATGGGGAGCTTAGCTTAGGGTCTCTCCATGTCCATCTAGCGATATACATTCTCCTCCCCTACAGCTTTCTCCCCAATCTCTGGTGTTTGGACTCCTCCTGCATCCACTTGGCCACCGATATAACCTCCCTCCCATCCTCTGAACGCTTGTCAAAACCACAGGGTCTCTGATGACCTTTCTCTACTGCTGATGACATCTGACTGGACTCTGAAGGTAGGAGGGAAGGAGACATGGGTCCTCTATTTTCGTGATTATCAAGGTTCCTGTCTATACAGGAATATTTAAATAAAATATATTGTACATACTTTGAACATGGTTTTTACGCATTATTTCACAAATATTCATATGCATTAAAAATATTCTACATCTTTAAGAGCTGCATTATAATCCACTGTATGGATATTTCATAAATTATTTCATAAACTCACTATTGACACATGTAAACTGCTTCCCAAACTTTTATATCAAAAATAAGTGTGATGAATATTTTTGTAACAAGAAGTGAAATAGTTGGGTTAAACATATATATATATATATATATACACACACACACACTAATATATACATATTAGTATATATATTATATACTATATGTTAGTATACTACATATATACTATATTTACATACTATATATTAGTATATATATTAGCATATATACTAATATAATATATATTATATATATGCTAATATATATTAAGATTTTATATATATATTAAGATTTTATTATATATATTTATATAATATATATTTATTTTATATTTATTTATTATATATATTTATATATATATAATATATATATATTAAGATTTTATTTTTAAGTAATCTCTACACCCAACATGGGCTTCAAATTAAAGCCCTGAGATCAAGAGTCACATGTTCTACTGACTGAGCCAGCCAGGCATCCCTGATGGGCATATATTAATTTAAGGCCAAAGACAGCAAGTTTTCTCTAGATATACTATACCAATTTATGATCTCCTCAGTGATGTATGAGGTCCTAAAGAATTTTCCTATATATATATATTTTTTAAATATTTACTTCTTTTTGAGAAAGAGAGAGTGTCCACACACGGGAGCACACGTGCAGGGGAAGGGCAGAGAGAGAGAGGGGGACAGAGGGTCTGAAGCACTGACAGCATAGATCCCAATGGGGGGCTTGAACCCATGAACCTTGAGATTGTGACCTGAGCTGAAGTCAGATGCTTGACTGATTCAGCTGCCCAGGCACCCCTTTCCAATGTTTTCTTACTTAAAGTTTATTACTTAACCTTTTACAGAGAAGACTATGTATGAGCCATTTAAAATTAATGTTTTTAATGGTGTGAAGTAGGACTTCTTACACTTTTTAAAAATTTTTTAAATAGTGAAATTGAATAATCATGCAAAAAGTTTATAAAACATAAATAGGTTTCTTATTACTACCAAATGAACATTGTGTGGTTTCTCACTTAGTTGGAGAAAAAGAATATAAACAGCACCCCAGACCTTGCCAAACCAAGGCCACAAAGATTTACTCTTATATTCTCTTCTTATACTAAGGTCTGTGATCCATTTTGAGTTAATTTTTCTGAATGGTGTGAGGTAGGGGTACAAATCTATTATTCTGCATGTTTATATCTAGTCCTAGCACCACTGTTGGAAAGACTGTTCTTTTTTCCACTGAATTTTATTGCCATCCTTGTTGAAAATCAGTTGACCATAAATGTGGTTTATTTCAGGACTTTGAATCCTATGTCACTGATTGTGCCAGTGTCACCTGTATCTGTTTACTATAATTTAATAGTTTTGAAATGTGAGTGTGTGACTTCTCCAACTTTTTTTTTTCAGGATTGTTTTGACTCTTCTAGGGTCCCTTGTATTTCCATATGAATTTTAGGATCTGCTGGTCAATCTCTTTAGGAAAGCCAGATGAGGATTTTGGTAAGGATTGTGTTGAATCTGTAGATGATTTGAGGAATATTGTCATTTTTACAATATTAAGTCTTCTGATCATTAAACATGGAATGTTTAGAGATAGTTTTACTTCTTCCCTCCCAAAATGGATACTTTTAATTTTTTTCTTCTCTAATTTCCCTGACTAAAACTTCCAGTACAATGTGAGAATGTACATCTTTGTCTCATTCCTGATGTTAGAGGGAAAGTTTTTGGTCTTTCACCATTAAGTACCCTACTAGCTTAAGGGTTTTTGCAGATGCCTTTTTTAGGTTGAGAAAACTCCCTCCTATTCCTAATCTGTTGGGTGTTTTTTTTTTTTAACATAAAATAGAATGTTTAATTTTTTCAAATGCCTTTTTTGGCAACTATTGGCATGATCATGAGGATTCTGTGTTTTATGCTATTGATACTAATGCTATTACACTAATTGATTTTTTTGATGTTAAATCAACCTTGCATACTTAAGATGCACTGGGTCATGGTGTATAATCTTTTTTATATGCTGCTAGGTTGGTTTACCAGTAATTTGTTGAGGACTTTTGTGTCTATATATTTATAATGGATATTGGTTGGCAGTTTCCTTTTTATTGTGATCTCTTTGACTAGCTTTGGAATCAGGATAATGCTGGTCTCATAAAATGATATGTGAAGTGTTTCTCCTCACTTCTTTAAATGTATGGTAGAACTGACCAGTGGAACCATCTGGTCCTAGATTTTCTTTATGAGAAGTTTTAAATTTTTTTGTTCACTCTTTTTGTAAGTTTATTTTATCTTCAATTTCTTCTTGATTCTGTTTTGGAACTATGTGTTTGGTCTACAGTTGTTCATAGTATTTCTTTATAGTCCTTTTTATTTCTGTAAGGTCAGTAGTGTTGTCTCCTCTTTCACTCCTGATTTTAGGACTTTGAGTTTTTTTTCCTTTTTACTCCCCCCTCAGTCTAGATAAAGATTTGTCAATCTTGGTTGATCTTTTCAAAAAACCAAAATTTGATTTTATTGGTTTTTCTCTACTGTTTTAGTGTTTTTTTAAATAATTTTTTAACTGAGATAAAATCCATATGACATAAAATTTACCATTTTTATTTTATTTTTTTCAACGTTTTTTAATTTATTTTTGGGACAGAGAGAGACATAGCATGAACGGGGGAGGGGCAGAGAGAGAGGGAGACACAGAATCGGAAACAGGCTCCAGGCTCCGAGCCATCAGCCCAGAGCCTGACGCGGGGCTCGAACTCACGGACCGCGAGATCGTGACCTGGCTGAAGTCGGACGCTTAACCGACTGCGCCACCCAGGCGCCCCAAATTTACCATTTTTAAAATAAACATTTTCATCACCTCAAAAAAACAAAAAACAAAAAACCAAAAACCAAAAAACCCTGTACCTATAAGCAGTCACTCTCAGTTCCCCACTCCTGCCATTCCTGGCAATCACTAACCTGCTTTCTGTCTCTGGATTTTTCCTTTCTGGACATTTCATAAAAATAGAATTATATGATGTATACTTGGTGTTATATGATGTTACTTGGTGAATTATATGATGTTACTTGGTGTCATTTCATTTAGAATACTGTTTACAAGGTTCATTCATGTGGCAGTTTGTATCAGTACCTCATTCCTTTTTATAGCTAGATAATATTTTATTGTGTGGATATACCACATTTTGTTTACTTGGCGATCAGTTGGTGGATATATGTGTCATTTCTATTTTTTTCACATATTAGTAATGCTACTTTGAACATGCTTGTGCAACATTTATTTGAACATATGTTTTCAATGCTCTTGAATATATACCTAGAAGTAGAATTGCTGGGTTGTATGGTAACCCTAAGTTTAATGCTTTGCCAAACTGTTTTCCACAGCAGCTATATCATTTTCCACTAGAATGTGTAAAATTGTTGACAGTTGAATTGCTGAATTGTTCCAAATTCTCCACGTCCTCCTCAAATCTTCTTATTTTCTTAAAAAAAAAAAAAATCATAGGCAACCAAGTGTGTGCAAATGCACTGTGGTTTCAGTGTATTTCTCTAATGACTAATGATGTTGAGCATCTTTTCATATGTTTATTGACCATATCTTCTTTGGCAAGTTATACATTTAACTCCTCAGCCTATTTTAAAGGTTGGATTATTCCTCTTTTTCTTGTGAGAAACATTACAATGGTAGTAGTTTTTCATATATTCCAAATACTAAATCATTATCAGCTATAAAATTTCTAAATATTTTCTACCATTCCTTGGGTTGCCTTTTCACTTTCTCGATAGTGTTCTTCAATGTATAGAAGTTTTTATTTTCTATGAAGTGTAATTTATCTGTTTCTACCTTTCAATGCTTGTGCTTTTGGTGTCATATCTAAAACAATGTTGCTTAATCCAAAGCCATGAAGATCTAAACCTATTTTTTTCTTCTAAGAGTTCTATTGCTTTAGTTCTTACATTTAAACCTTTGATCAATATTGAGTGAATTTTTGTATATAAGGAAAGAGATCAACTCCATTCTTCTGCATGTGGATATCCAGCTGTCCCCAAACCATTTATTGGAAAAACTGTTATTTTCCCCACTGAATGGTCAACACCTTTGTCAAAAATCATTTGACAATAAATGTATATAGATTTATTTATGGGCCCTCAATTTTATTTCACTTGTCATTTATCCTTATGCCAGTATTACACCTATTTGATTAACTTGATTTTGTGGTAACTTTTGAAACTGGGAAATGAGAGTCTTCTAACCTGGTTCTCCTTTTTCAAGACTGTTTTCGTTGTTCCGAATCCTTTGCATTTCCATCTGAATTTCAGGACCAACGTATCAATTTCTGCCAAAAAGGCCGTGGAATCTTTTTAGGGGTTTTGTTGTATCTGTATTTAATGTTAAATCTTCCAATGCACAAACATAGAATGTCTTTCCATATAGGTCACTTCCATTTTTTTAAACACTATTTTGTAATGTTCAAACTACAGCCTCGCACCTTTTTTTAAGTAAGCTTTACATGCAACATGGGGCTTGAACTCATGACCCCAAGATCAAGAGTCACATGCTCTACTGACTGAGCCAGTCAGGCATCCCAAGCCTTGCACTTTTCTGATTAAATTTATTTTGAAGTATTTTCTTCTTTTTGATATTATAGCAAACATAAGTGCTTTCTTGATTTCATGTTTAGACTTGATTGTTAGTGTATACAAATGCAATTAATTTTTGTATATTAATACTGTATCCTGCAATTTTGCTGAACTTGTTTATTGATTCTCATACTTTTTGTTTGTGTGGATTGTTTGAAGTTTTCTACATACAAAATTATTTCAACAGGTAATAGAGATAAGCTTATTTCTTCCTTTACAATTTGAGATCACTTTACCCCCATACCCAATTCTTTGGCCCAAGCCTCCAGTGCGGTGTTACATAGAATCAAGAATGGACATCCTTGTCTAGTTCCTGATATTAAAGGAAAAGCTTTCAGTTTTTCACCATTAAGTACATTTTTAGCTGTGGGTTTTCTCTAGATGCCCTTTATCAAGTTGAGAAAGCTCCCTTCTATTCTTAGGTTTTTGAGTTTGTTTTTTTTTTTAATCATGAAAAGGTATTAAATGCTTTTCCTGATACGTGACATGATCACGAAGTTTTTGTCTTTGTTATATTGATATGGAGTATTAGAATAATTAGATAATTAGAATAATTAGAATCAATTAGAATAATTGATGTTTTTGGATCATAAGCCAATTTTGCATTCTTATGATAGATTTCACTTGGTCGTGGTGTATGATCTGTATTGTGAGCTACTTGATTTGACGTGCTAGAATTTTGCTGAGGGTTTGTATGCCTATATTCAAAAGGGACATTGATCTGCAGTTTTTTCATGTGATATTTTTGTCTGGCTTTTGGAACCAGAATAATACCGGTCTTATAAGAGGAGTTGTGAAGTACTCTCATATATTTTACAGAGATTTTAAGAGAAATTATGTTAATCTTTCTTTAAACATTTGGTGGAACTCACCAGCGAAACCATCTGAATCTGTCTGGGATTTTCTCTGTTGGGTGATTGTTTACTGATGTAATACATTATCATAGATAAGTTCAAATGCAAAATAGCAAATTCAGAAAAGATTTCTATTTTTTGTCTTGAGTCAGTTTTGGTAATTTACATATTTCTAGGAACTTGTTGATTTCATACAGGTCATCTAAATATTTAGAATACAATTGTTCACAGTGTTCTGTTACAATCCTTTCTTTTTCTATGAGATCAGTAAAAATGTCCCTTTTTTCATCCCTAATTTACTAATCTGAGCCTTCTCTATTTTTTCTTGTGGTAACTCTAACTAATGATTGCATATTTTGTTGATCTTTCTAAAGAACTAAACTTTGGTTTTCTGTGAGTTTTCCTGTTGTCTATTTACTTTATATATACCCTCCATCTATATTATTTCCTTTCTTCCTCTTGTTTTGGGTTTAGTTTCCTCTTTTTTTCTGACTTTTTAAAGGTGAAAAGGTGGGTATTTGATTTGAGGCTGATATTTTCCAGTGTATGCATTCACAGCTATAAATTCCTTCCTAAGTACTGGGTTCACTGACTCTCTTAAGTTTTGATATGTTATATTTTCGTTTTCATTCATCGCAAAGTATTTTCTAATGTCCCTTGTGATTTTTTTCTCTGACCCATTAGTTATTTAAGAGTATGTTGTTAAATTTCCACATACTTATAAATGTTCCAAATTTTCTTCTGTTATTGATTTCTAACTTCATTCCATCGTGGTCAAAGAACATACTTGGTATGATTTTAATTTTTACAAATTTAGTTAGGCTTATTTTGGTCTATAACCAAACAAATGGCTTTCCTGGAAAATATTTCATGAGCATTTGATAAGAATGTGTATTGTGATGTTGGGTGGAGTGTTCTATAAATGTCTAATAAGACTACTTAACAGCTTTTCAAGTTTTCTATTTCCTTGTGATCTTCCATCTGATTTTTGTTCCATTAATGAAAGTTGGTTATTGAAGTTTCCAAATATCATTGTAAAAGTACTTCCTTCAATTCTGTCGGTTTTGCTTCTTTGTGTGTTTTGGAACTCTGTTGTTAGGTACGTGTATGTTCATTATTTTTATATCTTTTTGATGAGTTGGTCCTTTTTAAATTATATATCCTTTTTTTGTCTATAGTAACAATTATTGCCTTCATACCTATTTTGTTTGATATTAGTATAGTCACTAGAACTCTCTTTTGGTTTGTATTTGCATGGACTGTTTTTTTATTGTGGTAAAATAGATATAACATTTTCCATTTTCATCATTTTTAAATGTACAACTCAGTGGCCTGAAATAAATTGACAGTGTTGTGTTAGCCATCATCATCTTTTTCAAGAAGTTTTTCATTATCCCAAACAGAAACTCTGTACCCATTAAATAATAACTCTCCATTCCTCCACCCCTCCAGTCCATGGTAACTTTTATTCTACTTTTTGTTTCTTTTTTTTTTTTTAATGTTTATTTATTTTTGAGACAGAGAGAGACAGAGCATGAATGGGGGAGGGTCAGAGAGACAGGGAGACACAGAATCCGAAGCAGGCTCCAGGCTCTGAGCTGTCAGCACAGAGCCCGATGTGGGGTTCGAACCCACAGACCGTGAGATCATGACCTGAGCCGAAGTCAGAGGCTCA
Organism: Panthera uncia; assembly: GCF_023721935.1. Classification (NCBI taxonomy): domain Eukaryota; kingdom Metazoa; phylum Chordata; class Mammalia; order Carnivora; family Felidae; genus Panthera; species Panthera uncia. The sequence goes on along the minus strand of NC_064815.1, from coordinate 20,316,841 downwards.
ACTGACTGAGCCACCCAGGCGCCCCTCTACTTTTTGTTTCTATGAATTTGCCTATTCTTGATGCCTCACCAAGTGGAATCATATGATATTTCTCTTTCTGTGTCTGGCTTCTTTTGTTTAGCATAATGTCTTCAATGTTCATCATGTTGTAGCATGTATCAGAATTTCATTCATTTTTGTGGCTAAATAATATTTCATGGTATTCAGATGACACATTTTATTTGCCCATTGATGTGTTGATGAACTCTTGGGTAATTTCCACTTTGTGGCTATTGTGAATAACAGTGTTGTGAACATTAATGTACAAATATCTGGTAGAGTCCTTCCTTTCAATTCTTTTGGATATAGAACTAGAAGTGGAATTGGTGAATCATACAATATTTTTATGTTTAACTTTTTGAGGAGTTGCCAAACTATTTTCCACAATGGCTGCACCATTATCCATTCACACTTGCAACGTATGAGGGTTCCAATTACTCTAAATTCTCAGCAACACTTGTTATTTTCTGTGTAATAGATAACGGCCATCATAACACATGTGAAGTGGTATCTCATTATTTTGACTTGCGTTTCCTTTAGAACTAATGATGTTGAGCATCTTTTCATGTGTTTATTGGTCATTTGTATATCTTCTTTTGGTAAGTGTCTATTTATGCCTGTGCCCATTTTTAAATCACGTTGTTTGGTATTTGGTCTTCAGTTGTAGGAGGTTTTTAAATATATATTCTGCATATTAATGTGTTATTGTAGGTATGATTTGCAAACACTCTGTCCCATTCTGTGAGTTGTGTTTTTACCTCCTTGATACATGTCCTTTGATGCAGAAAGGTTTCAATTTTGATAAAATTCAATTTATCAACTTTTTTCTTTTGTTGCTTGTGCATGTAGTGTCAGATCTGAGAAATCATTGCCAAATCCAATAACATGAATATTTTCCCTATTTTTTCATCTAAGACTTTTATAGTTTTAACTCTTAATTTAAGTCTTTGACACATTTTAAGTTAACTTTTGTATATGGTATACAGTTAAGGGTCCAACTTCAGTCTTTTGCATGTGGATATCCACTTTCTTTTCACCATCTGTTGAAAAGACTGTTCTTTCCCCATGAATGGTGCTGGCCTGTTTGTCAAAAAATGAATTGACTGCACATGTGAAGATTTATTTCGAGGGCTAATTATTTCATTTCATTGGCCTATATATCTGTCTTTATGCCAGTACCATACCCTTTTGATTACTGTAGATTTGTAGTAAGGTTTGAAATTACTTTTGGCTATTTGGGGTCCTCTGAGATTCCATATGAATTTAAGAATGCTTTTTCCATTTCCTGGAGAAAAAAAAACACCATTGGTATTTTGATTAGGGATTGCATTTAATTTATGTCTTATTTCATTTCTTCCACCCCCTTTTCTAGTTTTTGATGTACAAATATTTTACTGATTTCATTACATTATTCTGAAGTATTTTATTCTTCTTGATGCTATTTCAAATAGAATTGATTTCTTTATTTTCCTCTTGAATTGTTCGTTGCTAAAATGCAACTGATTTTTGCATGTTGGTTTTGTGTCATTCAACTTTGCCGAATTAATTTATTAGCTCTCACAGTTGTGCGTGCATGTGTGTGTTTGTGTGATCTTTATGGGTTTTACATATAAGATAATATCTTCTGTGAACAAAAATAATTTTACTTTTCCAATTTGGATCCGTTTTATTTTTTTCTTTCCTAATCCCTCTGGCTAAAACTATATTAAATAGAAATGATGAAAGCCAACATGCTTGTCGTGTTCCTGATTTTAGAGGAAAAGCTTTAGTCTTTCACCATTGAGTGTAATGTTAGCTATGAGTTTTTCATACAAGGTCTTTATCATGATTAAGGTAGTTCCCTTCTGCTGTTAGTAGTTTTTTTTTAATCATGAAATGGTTTTGAATTTGACAAATGCTTTTTTTGCATTGAGATGATCATGTGTTTTCTCCTTCATACTATTAATGTGGTGTATTACATTGATTAACTTTCATATATTGAACCACCCTTGCATTCAAGGGTGTATATACAAAAGTTATACTTAGTCATGGTATATAGTCGCTTTAATATGCTGCTGAATTTGTTTACTAGTATTTTGGTGTGGAGATCTTTGCATTAATATTCATAGAGGATATTGGTCCATAGTGTTTGTGTGTGTGTTTTTTTTGGCTGGCTTTGGTATCTGGAAAATGCTGGCTTCATAAAATTAGTTAGGAAGTGTTATGTCCTTTTCAATTTTTAGAACACTATGGAAAGTGTTTAGGTTAATTCTTCTTTAACTGCCTGGTAGAATTCATAAAGCCATCTACTCTAGGTTTTTATTTGTTGAGATATTTTTGATTCCTTATTTAATCTCCTTCATATATCTTTAGGTCCATGCATATTTCTATTTATTTATGAGTCAGTTTCATAATTTATGCATTTCTAGGAATGTTTCTATTTTTTTAGGTTATCTAAATTGGATATTAAAAACTGTTCATAATTTTCTCATAATATTTTCTATTTATGTGAAGTTGGTTAATGATGCTCCCACTTTAATTTCTGATTTTAGAAATTTAAAACATCACTCTCTTCTTTTTGTAATCAATCTAGCTAAAAGTTGGTCCATTTTTTAAAAATCTTGGGGCGACTGAGTCGGTGAAGCGTTTGACTAGTGATTTCAGCTCTGGTCACGATCTCACAGTTCGTGAGACTGAGCCCCACGATGGGCTCTGCCCTGACAACAGTGGAGCCTGCTTGGGATTCTCTCTCTCATCTCTCTCTCTCTCAAAATAAATACATAAAATCTTAAAAAAACAAAAAAAACCTTTTCACAGAACCACACTTTGTTTCATTGTACTTCTTTACTGTTTTTCTTTTTTCTTTTTTCTTTTTTTTAACGTTTTTTTAACGTTTAACCCAGGTGCCCCCTCTATTTCCTTATTGATCTGTGTGATTGGTCTAAGAATTATTGAAAGTGGGATATTGAATTCTCCAATTATTATTATAGAACTGTCTATTTCTCCCTTCAATTCTGCCAGTTTATTTTTTGCTTTATGTTTGGGGGCTCTGTTCTTAGGTCTGTATGTTTATACTTGTTATATCTTCTTGATGTATCAAACATTTTATCAATATATGATGGTCTTCTTTGTCTCTGTAAACTTTTAAAAATGTAAAGGTTAGTTTTTTATTTAAAGCCTCATATTAGTGTAGCCACCTAGCCCCCTTTTGGATACTATTTTCATAGAATATTTTTTTTCCTTCTTTTGGTTTTAATTTCTTTTTTGTTCTTATATCTAAAATGAGTCTGTTGTAGATAACATTTGGATGGATTCTATTCTATTATCCAGTCTGATATTCTCTACCCTGTAACAAGAGGCTTAATTCATTACATTTAATTTGATTACTAATAAAAAAGGATTTTTTATAAATAAATATAATAACCTCTGTTATTTATTTATTTTATGTGTCACTTTGTGTTCTTATGTGTCACTTATGTTCTTTGATTCTTCCATTATTTCCTTTTTTGCTGCTTAGTATTTTTTATAGTGTACTATTCTCTTGTTTCATTTTCTATATCTTTTTTAGTTCTTTCCTTAAGAATTGCTTGGGGCACCTGGGTGGCTCAGTCATTTGTGTCCTACTTTGGCTCAGGTCATGATCTCACAGTTTGAGTTCGAGCCCTGTGTAGGGTTCTGTCAGCTCAGAGTCTGGAACCTGCTTCAGATTCTGTGTCTCCCTCTCTCTCTGCTTCTCCACTGCTCACACGGTCTCTCTCTCAAAAATACATAAACATTAAAAAAAAAAAAAGAATTGCCTTGGGATTATAATTAATATCTTAAGCTGATAACACCCTAGGTCAAATAATAAAAAATTAGTCAATAGTATACATCTGTTTTCATACATTTCCTTTCCTCTCCTTTTATATTTTTATTGTCACAGATTATGTCTTTATACATTGCATGCCCATTATAATAATTATTATTTATAATTATTATCATTATTATTTATAAAAATAAATATTTATAATTATTATTTTATAACAATTATTTATTATACTTATAATTATTATTTATAATTATATTATAACTTATATGATTATAAATTTATAATTAGTATTTATGGCCTATTAATTAATATGGAAAAATAGAAGTTGCAAACCATACCAAAAGTACAATAATACTGGCTTTTATATTTACCTATGTGGCTAACATTACTAGTATTCTTTATTTTTTTATAGCTTCAAGTTAATGTTTAGTGTCCTTTCAATTCCTCATGAAAGATTCCCTTTAATATTTCTTATATGGCAGGTCCCAATAGTAATAAGCTTCTTCAGCTTTTGATTATCTGAAAAAGTCTGGATTTATTGTTCATTCTTTTAAATGTTTATTTTTGAAAGAGAGAGAAATTGAGAGAGAGAGAGGAGAGAGAGAGAATCCCAAGCAAGTTCCATGCTGCTAGTACAGAGCCCGACATAGGGCTCAAACCCATGAATCGTGAGATCATGACCTGAACCAAAATTAAGAGTCAGATGCTCAACTGACTGAGCTACCCAGACACCCCTCTTCTTCATTCTTAATAGCTAGTTTTGCTACAAATCTATTTGTCTTGGTTGCTACAAATCTAGTGTCTTAGTTGACAAATATTTTCCCCTTGGACTTTAACAATATCATCTGATTGGCCTCTATCCTCCATGTTTTCTAAGGAGAAATGAGCTGTTAATCTTATTGAAGGCTGCTTGTATGTGACAAGTTGCTTCTCTGTTGCTGCTTTCAAAATTCTCTTGTCTTTAAAATTTGACAGTCTGAATATCACATTTTTTAAAATTTTTTTAACGTTTATTTTTGAGACAGAGAGAGACAGAGCATGAACGGGGGAGGGTCAGAGAGAGGGGGAGACACAGAATCTGAAACAGGCTCCAGGCTCTGAGCACAGAGCCCGACGCAGGGCTCGAACTCACGGACCGTGAGATCATGACCTGAGCCAAAGTCGGACGCCTAACCGACTGAGCCACCCAGGCGCCCCATGAATATGACATTTTTTGATGTGTAGCTCCCTGATTTTATCCTCCTTGGAGGATAGTGGACAAGCACTATCTCTTTAAATTCTTTGAGAACCACTTCCATCTGTGAGATTTAAAACAACAGCCAGCCTCTGTGCTTGCCCCTCAGCAATCAAAGCAAATATCAGAATTCAAAACACACAACCTTGATGTTTGGAGGACATGAGTCTCATTGCCCATGTTGGCTCCAGCAAGCTACACAAGAATGCTGGCTACTCTCCCCACGGCTGCCTACTGTGGCATTGGGGGCTGGTATGCAAAAGGCCATAATTCACTAGAATTTATTGAAGTTCACCAGCTTCTTTACCAAGTTCTCCCATGGACACACTGCAAGTGTTCAAGTAGATACCAGAGTTCTAAACCAGTAATTTCAGACAGTTTTTGCCAGCTCAATAGTTGCTTAGGTGGAGGGACAGATTTCTAGATCTCCTGACTCCACCATGTTCTGTGATGTATAAATTTTTACATCCTTTTACTTATCATTTGCAATTTTGAATCTATAACAAGTCTCTTGCAGACAGCGTGTAGTTGGATCATGTTTTATAAATCTAGTCTGCCAATCTCTATCTTTTAGAGAGTTTAATCCATTTACATTTAATGTAATTACCAACAAAGAAGCATCTCTGTCATTTTACTACTAATTCCTATATGTCTCTTTTGTTCCTAAATCCTCCATTACTACCTACCTTCTTTTGTGTTAGGTATGATTTTCCAGCATACCATTTTATTCCCCTATCATTTGTTTTCCTATGTTTTTTGAGTTATTTTCTGAGTGGTTTCCATGGGAGTTGCAATTAGTATCTTAATTTGTAATAAACTAGTTCAGATTAATACCAGTTAATTTTCAATAGTATACAAAAACTTTGCTCCTGTAATATCTTGGTTCTTTCATGCTGTCATTTTTACAAATTATACCTTTACACATTATGTGCCCATCAACATAGATTTACAGTTATTGCCTTTATGCAGTTGTCTTTTGAGTCAAATAGAAAAAAAAAGGAGTTACAAACAAAAATGCATTTATGCTGTCTCGTTCTCTCGATGGAGAATCTGTGATTGAGTTTTTTTCTTTCAACACTTTGACTATATCATACCATTAGCTTTTGGCCTTCATGGTTTCTGATAAGAGACCAGCTGTTAGGCCCTAATCTAACAGTGTTCCCCAGATGAGTTCAAGGACAATCTAGTAAATGTCCTTAGGATGGAGAGTTTCTGGCTCCCTTAAACCACAGTTGTGGAGAGTAATGAAGAGAAGGGACCTTTATTAAATCAGAGAGATGAAGACATAGCTTGTTGTACTTTAAGTCTACTTCAAGTAGACTCCCTACTACTTGTAGTTTGGCAGAGTTATTATGGCTCGGAAGGACACTATGAGTTGTTAATCCATTATATTTCTTCATTCAGTCTCATTGGTTCTGAAGTTATTAGGAACTTCCCTTGAAACTCTTATCTTTGGTTTCCAGTGTTGTATTTTCCCATTTTTACATCTGCACGATTAATAACACTTGGGAGAAGGAAAATGAAGCATTATCCATTATCTTTCAGCAAGGCATATAACTTCTCGAGTGGCTTTTACACCAAGATAACCAGTGAAGTAAGGAAAAGCATGGAAAAAAAAAATACCATAAGAAACTAGAAGCCCTGGGGCAGTTGGCTGGCTCAGTCAACAGAGCCTGCAATTCTCCATCTCAGGGTTGTAGGTTCGAGCCCCACATTGGGTGTGGATTACTTAAGAAAATAAAATAAAATCTTGAAAAACAAGAAACTGGAATCCCCTCACGAAAAGCTGTCTTTCTTTGCTCTGTAGAGTGGCAGACAAGACACTTGTCAGGAGGGCACTAATTTGTATGAATATATAAATCTCTTATAGTTAAGCTAAGGTATCTGTGGTCTCACATTCCTGTGGTTTCAGTTACCTGTGTCAACGGAGGTCTGAAGGCAGATGATAGCACCCCCCCGTAGGCTATCATGATGCCTACGTTATTTACCTTCATTTCATCATGAAAGCGTTTTATCTTCTCACATCACCATAAGAAAGGTGAATGCAGTACAGTAGGATATTCTAAGAGAGAGAGAGAGAGAGAGACCATGTGCACGCGCATATTTATTATATATATTATTATAGTTATTTTATTATTAGTTATTGTTGTTCATCTCTTCCTGTGCGTAATTTACAAATTAAACTTTCATAGGTTTGCACGTATAGGAAGAAACATGGTGTATATGGGGTTTGGTACTACCTGTGATTTCAGCCATTCACTCGAGGTGTTGGAATGTGTCCCCTGCAGAGAAGGGAGACTACTGTATTTGGAAACTAAAGACCATCCACATAAAGCCACAAGTCATTGCAGGAATCAGATTGTGCGGTGAGGGTCTCACATGTATATTTCACATCGGTTCTCGCCCTAAAGGCTTCTATCCTGACAGGTGGGTGGAAACTGATTCTCAGGGCCCTCAATATGTGACATGCGGTGATATGTAGCTGCAGTGAGGACATTTGAGAAATGGCTCAGCGCTCAGACACCCTCATAAAAATTCTGGAATCTCCAAACTTGCTGAGAGAAGGCAGGGGCCGTAGTATTGCCAAAATGAGTCAACCAAAGAAATTTCACTTTTTTTTTTTTCTTTTTAACCTCTGGGAAGGGAGTTCAAAGCATATTATTTCCGAAAGCCAAGCAAAGAAAATTCACTCCAATGATATGGATATTTGACTTTATACTTCTTAGGCAAGATAAACTATTCTTTTGTGTGGGCCGACGTTGAGACTCTTGCCAACATTCTACTCGGGTTTAATAGGATAGATTACCTCGGAGCTTCCCAGAGTCAAAACAAGCAACCAGCCGAGGTTGCTGAAGTCAGAGCGGTAAGATCTTCCAGAAATCACAGAGGAACCTCAAGTTAAAGAGAAAAACCACAGGAGTTCAACTTGATTTCAACCCTCACATTTCCTGGAAATCATTTGCGAAAACTCAGGTTTGGCAATGAATCTGTTAAATAATTGAGCTAAGGTCAAGATTAGCAATGTGTGTGGTGGGACCGTGGGCTCATGGCCGAGAGTTTGATTGACCAACTGCTTAGGTGTGCACGTTGTCGAAGGGCTTAAAATGAGTCCTGTGCTGGGCTGTTCATTTGAGTTGAGCAGAAAAAGCCTCTCGGGATGGTGTCCTGATCCCACAGCCACTGCCGCTGCCTATTTAGACCCTAGGAAATCCATAGGTTTTCTCCCCCAGTTGTTTTGGAAGTTGGTGGCTCCAAAAGAAGCAATCACATGGGGCGCCTGGATGGCTCAGTGGGGTACGCATCCAACTCTTGATCTCAGCTCAGGTCTTGATCTTAGGGTGGTGAGTTCAAGCCCCGTGGGGGGCTCCGCGCTGGGTGTGATGCTTACTTTAAAAAGAAAAGAAAGAAACAATGACAAAGTCCAGCTGCAGGATTTCTTGTAATGTGGAAACTGAGGCACCATACTCTGTCTCCATGACACCAGCCTGTGTACCCACTCAGAGACGGCTTTGATTTTACTCCTACCTTCCAGCCCGTCGCTGGCACAAAACATCCCTCATCTGCCCAGTTTCTGCAGAGCCAGGCTGATGCGGGGCGTACCTGATACCCAAGCCTGAAAGTGAGCAGTTTCCCTGAACTCTGAGTATGGGGACGTCCCCACGCTTGGATGGTGGAAACTAACCAAGACAGGCTGCAGTTTGCTCTCTGGCCGCAAGGTGGGGAAGGAAGAAACAGATGGGGAAGGTTTGAGAACAAATTTGTTTAGGTGGCTGCCTTTTTCAGAGGCTTATCGAGGGCAGAGAGACCAAACGGCCACTTGTTTTTCGGCAGCAAAAGCTACTTAGCCCAAATCTATCTGCTACCGGTTGGATACCCCAAATTTATCATGATTTAAATTAAATTCAGTGACTCCCCCACCCCTTCTCAAACCAGAACCCCAGGTCTCCCTCAAGCCACATCAAGTCAACCACCAGGCACTGTGGCCTCTCTTTCCCCAGTCTGTCTGGGTCCTGACCTCTTCTTCCATCCCCACTCTCACTTTCTGCGGCCACCATCGCATGTCTCCCCAGGATTAACACAAAGTCTTCCAACAAGTCTCTCAGCCAAGTGCGCCGTGCCTCTGGGCTTTGCACACGCTGATCCCTCTGCCTGTCACGCGCGGTCCCCCCTCTGCCCGGCCGACTTCTTTGTCCTGCCCCTCCAAGAATTCCCCTACAACAAATATAAATGCCAACAATTTCAGGAAGGTGGCGTATCCGAAGAGGGAGGGGAAGGAAGAATGATAGATCCGAACTGCAGTATCCGAGGCATCTTAACTGTTTTCCTTCTTCAGGGAGGGAGGGGGCGGGGGAGGGAGAGACCGTGAGAGCGCGCGCCAGAAATCTCAACCAGAACATTGACATCTATTAGAAGTGGATGAAAGGTATACTGTTGTCTGTTTTACGTGGGTTTGAGATATTTCGTAATTGAAAAGAAAAAACGTGTTAACACAACCGATGTTCCTCCTTGGCGTTGCTGTTATCTTTTGTGGCGAATCCTTCCGTAGGGCTTCTGATCCTGGGCTGTAATCACAGGCTTACCTGTCTGTGCTTTCTATGAGACTCTAAGCCGCCCGGGGGTTTTGTTTATGTTTCTATCTGCCTCCTGTTAGTCCCTAGTCGACACCTGCCAGGTACCCAAATAGGTCTGTAAAGAATTGGCGGGATAGCGAAGGCTGGTGCTCCGCGGTGGGGTTGGTGGTGGCAGGTGTTGAGGAAGACCCGCAGACATGAGAGGAGGGATGGGTGTAGACCAGCTGAAAGCCCGGCCCCCATCCCAGCCCAGGGGGACCAAGCCTTAAGGCTGTGAAGACCTTGATCCTGGCTGAGACCAAGCCGGTGGCATAGATGCTGTGGCTTTCAGGGAGGGTGAGGGGAGAGCCAGCGGTGATCCCAGTTCTTTGGTGCCAGATCCAGTAGGTAGCGCCTTCGAGAAGCTTAAGGCACTGAACCTAGCGTATCAAGGAGGATAATTCCTAGACCGGCTGGAGGAGCTCGGAAATAAACAAACATGTAAACACAGGCTCGCCTGATTTTGACCAAGGCTTGGGAGCCAGGGTGCAGGGGCGGGAGGGGAGGGAAGGCTACGGAGGGGAGGGCGGGCACAGGAACCTTGTGCCCCCAGAGAATTCAGATATCTGGGCGACGTGAGGTAATCTGGTTTATTTAGCAAACACTTATTGAGGACCTACTGGGTGCTGGGCATAATACGACGCGCTAGATATAAAATGATGAGAAAAATAAATTGTGTGGCTAAGAAGCTTAGTTCAGTCACATGGCTGGGGCTGCTCGCTCATCCGAAGTTACAGATGACCGGAGTCTACACAACCCGCCTCCACCCTGCACACAACAATCCCCTTCTGGCCGCAGATGCCTCAGGGGCTCCCCAGCCCCCCCCAAGTTCTCTTTTCTACGACAGGGCACTTCATCCTTGGAAGAGAAGCCTGGTAGGAGGCACGGAGGGCTGGCGCTGGAGAGACCCTGATCAAGAAGAAACAAGTCTGTGTGGTTCCTGGGCCAGGGGGCTCGAACACGTGAGCATTGGGTCTGGTCCTCTTTGTGCCGAAAGGCCTGGAAGAGCCAAGCCTGTCCCAGGGGGTGGGCTCCTGCCTGCTCTGCCATTGCCTCTGAGAGGCAGGATTTTCTGCCCAGGGCAACCGGGAGCTGGGCCAGTTGCCCCAGATGGCAGCCTGAGGATCGCATACACGTGAGCGCCTCAGAGCCTCCCCATGCCTCTACCTCCCGCTTCTTTGTCTCGTTCAAGGCTGCTTTTGTGCTCATTTTTTATAACGGCCTTATTGAGATATAATTCACACACCAGACAATTCATTCCCCCTTTCCGCTCTGTTTTCTCCTGCTGTCATCCAGATTATTAACCTCAGGGAAGACTGGGGAGGGGGAGTGTCATCTATCCCGCATACACCGCTCCCACCCTTTTGCTTCCTGGCAGCCATGGCTTTGGCTTTGGCAAGGCAGGTGGGGGAAGACCACGAAGCGCCTCCAGTTCAGGAGCCAGCGGCACCTCCCTGGGAGGGAGAGCAGAGGTCTCTGCTGCCCCACACACGTCTCTGCTGCTGTGCTTAGGGCATGTGAGTTACAACTGCAACCCCAGCCTGGGAAATACTTCCCGAGATCGCATTACTAAGAGCATTGCTGAGGGACCGCTCAGGGAGATGGCTCCCGATCCCTGGCCTGCCACTTGAGGCAGTGAACCCAAACAGTCTGAGCCAGCGTGTCCCCTTAGCACAGCCCGGAAGCTCTTCTGCATCGAGGCACCTGCCCTTCTTCCTCATCCTAGGAAATTTGGATGTGAGAGAGCAGGGTCCTGGCTGGCTCTGAGCTGCAAGGCTGATTGCTGAACATCGCTCAAGCCAGAAGAGCTTTCTGGCACCACCAAAATTATGGAAAAATCCCCATGGGATTCAAAGGTACGTTCATAACTTGAGGGAGAGCTTTGATTTACCAGGTCTGAGCCAATGTTCAGGCTTCACTGTCTCTGTGGTTCAGGGGTCAGAGATTTGTCGCCCCACCCCACCCCCGTGGGACTTTTATCCTGCAGGACACTCCATGCTGGGGTAATTACCCCAGAAGAATACATATTCATGACTAAATGCTCCTTGATGATAAAAAAAATATATTAAAAATCAGAACAGAGAGGATAAAATCCAAGTTATTATCACTGGAATTTGCCAGAGGCCCCCTTTAGCAGAGAGAAAACCATGTGTTTTCTGCCGAGAACAGTCTATTTTTAAAATTTTTAAACGATAACAAATGCTTAGTGATGTTACCTTGTAAGTTGCCCCGCCGGAGAAGGTGTATAAAATGCAACAGTGAACAAGGGGTCTCCTGGGAGATCCTGGGAGAGTCTACCCAAATAGATACTCAGCTTGTTGCCTCAGTACATTTGGGGAAATGTGTGAAAAGTACTTTACTTTTGAAAAGTAAAGAAAAAATAGGAGATGCCCTCATGGTTTCTGGCATCAGGAGGTCAAGGTTCTGGTCCAAACTCAAGCGGGATCTCTTAGTGTCCTTAAGTCACTTAACTTTCTGGTGTTCTTCTTTTCCCTATTGATAGAAGGGAACGGGTGTCTCTTTTTATGCCCGAGAAGCTCCAATAACACTGCAAATTCCAGAAGTTTAAGGGAAAGCTATGTAATGCCTGAATGCTAACATTGGGGAAGAATTTGGCAAATGCAATCCCGAAAGGGTGACACCATTAGCTTGGGTGTCTGCAAATGTCTGCCCCTGGCCAGAAGATGTTTTGTTCTTCTCACCATATGATCCATAACCAGCTTATCCCCCCTTATGCCAATCATTCCCTTCCAAAGCCCGACCGTGAGGACCAGATCCCCAGCCGCTTTCCTGATCCTTGCTTCTTGGAAGAAGTTGATGCCGGACTGCCGTCCAAATGGGTCTGGTTGCCCTCCAGGGTCACAGGAGTGAATTTCGTGACAGCTTTGCAAGCCACACCACAGATAATGAACTGAATCTCTCCTCAAAAGAAAAAAAAAAACTTTTATTTTTTTCTATTGCATAAATAATGGTAAATTAGACTCTTTTTTTATACAGATTATATATTTACAGACAAGTCTGGTTACAGAAAACATCTGGTTAATATGGCAGTCAGTTTTCCTTTATACACTAAGAGGACATATTAATAATATATACTTCATTGGATTAGTAAGTTGCATGCCAAGTTAATTTATATTAATATTTACATTTTATATAAAGATTTCCTTTTGACTAGTCTGCTGACTCCCATCACTTAATAGCAGAAATAATCATCTAACACGGAATGAGGAAAAAAAAAAAAAAAGGAACATGAATGAGGTAAATGGGAAGACTGTGACCCAGGATTTCAGTCTGAGTGGCCCATTCTGGAAACGAGAGCTGTCAGGCTCCAGGCATGCTGGTCCTAGGATCCTCAGCTGTGCTCCAGTCTGCATCCAGCCACTAACTATACTGTGCTTTCAGAAACAAGTCACGTCTCCAGTCTAATGACTCCTAGGCTCACTGACCCCACCCCTTCCCATCCTCAAAGATGACAGTTTGCCAGCCCACTGCCTGACCAGACTTTCTGGATCTGATTTCCATCCAAGGGCACGGTCTTTGGTTAGTCCTTGGATAAACAGCTTCTTCTTGGATTTCAGAACTGGTGGGGGGAAGTCAAACCCCACTAAGAAGCCACTCAAGGACCCCTGAAACCAGATTTCCAGGTCAGAAAGGAGGAATATTCTTTGATTTTCTCTGGGGAGAGCCGAGAGACCCTGGCTTGTGTAAGATTCTACCAGGAGCTGAGAAGACCCATTCCTTTCTGGACCAATCTGGGTCTTTACAGGGAAGGTCAGTAGGGCTTCTATGAAAACAAGCTTATGTGAAAATCTCAGTCCAATTCAGGTAGAGGTAAAGGGACAGAAACCTAGGATGTTATGTTGTCATGGGGCAGAAGGGCTAGGGATTTTATGCGTCCAGCGGTCACTCTTGTCCTGCCCTCCACCCCTCACCAGGGTCGGTGTTTCCAAAGCAGGCACCTGTGCTCAGCATCCCTCAGCCTCCAAGAGACCATCCCGCAGCGGCTGGTCTCCCCAGACTGCTAATCTCATTCCTGGCAATCGTGAGAGACGGTGACTCTCTCCCTTCTGCAGTGTTAGGAATAATTGCAAACCATTATCACATATACCGGAATGGCCAGGAAAAAAAAACAAAAAACAAAAAGAAAAAAGAAATGACCGGAAGTTGTGCTCTTTATTCAGTAGCTTCCAGTTAGGCTTTCTCAGATGGAGAGACACCCACTTTGTCCTGGGATCTGGCTTTGTTTCACTCTACTGATCCCGGAATTCTCATGCCCGTGATCTGCCATCAAGTGATCAAATCCCCTTACTTTTCACCCTGGCTCAGCCCATCTTTGATGTTCCCTTGAGTCAGCAAGACCTTAGGGAGTCAACAAAACCTCTTACTTGCAAGACACCACGCATTTGACGGAAACCAATTTGCACTGTTTCACCTACAGACAACGGACAGCAAATGAGACCCTTTATTACAACTGCCTCTTGGGACCCGTGTGAGAAAAGAAACTGCCAGTCCCCAGTTCACGCGGGAATCCGGCCCCTCTCAACTCTAGGCATCATCTTGACTTGTTTCAGACAAACAGAGTCACGATGGGCGGGCTCTTCTGGTTTCCCTTTCCTTTTGCTTTAGCGATGAGAGAGCTGAGGCCAGGAAGGGAACGTCACTCAAATGATCGGGCTGGTGGGCGGCCGAAGCACGTGAGGTCCCGCACGCGATCGTGCTCCCTTACGTCTGGCTCTCCCCTCCGCTCTCCTGGCCTCAGTTCAACAGGTCTGAGCCCAGACACAATGCCCCCCGGGGGGGGGGGGGAGGCATTTTGAGCTTGGCAGATGTCCCATCCCCCAAGGAAAGACGAGCTACGGCCTCCACTTGACGTCTGCCACCACCCGTGTCACTGGGGTCAGGTTGATGGGCAGCCCCGTGGCACTCAGTCCCCCGCAGGCCACAGATTCAGGGAAAGCGTCCAGAGACCAGCCTCTGCAGCCCTTCACAATCCTCCTTTTTCTCTCACAGGTCCAGTGATGCAGCAACACCACCCTTGAAGTTTTCATTCCCTGGAATATTCCTTCCTAAGTAGCCTCCTCCTCTACTCCCCTGGAAAATCCCAGCCCTGCAGCCCTTTCACTCGGACAATAACTTGTAACATTGTGAGAAGCACTGTTTTGAAAGCCAACCCATCAAGCTCAAGGAAAAGAGGCAGATGAGGGCTCCACCCACCATGGGCGTTGAACCGATTAAGCTACCCAAAGTCGGGCCAGGCAGGGGGCAGGGGGCTGGGCGAGTCTTTTCCGGGTCCAGAGGGCTGTCTTATGGGACTGGCAAAACCTGATCCTTTGTGGCTATTACCTCAAGCCAACGGCATCAAATTAATTTTGCCGTGAAGACTTTCCGAGCTTTGTCACCGCGTCCCTTGAGACCATAGAAAGAGGGTCCCAAACCAGTATAAAGTAGAAACCATAGTCATGCGCTGTGGCCATGCGCATTAGCAAACGAGCACGGCAGACTAAGAGAAGTGTGTGGCTGGTGTGTGCATTTGACCTTATTCCTCCCCCAACCAAGTGTCAATGGCAAGGCCACCATAGCTGAGGACAGTCCCCTGAGTGATTTAGTCAAAGGAAGTATGAAGTGAAGCTGGACAGTTCTGACATTTAGATGGCTGTGGAGACAGGGTCCACAAGGGGCAGCCCGCCCGTCCTCCACTTTGCTAGTGGTTCAAATAATTCCACTGGAAAACCCTAGCTGCTGAATAATGTTACTTTGTTATTTCTGATGGATCTCCCCCCACCCCCCCAACCCTTCCGGGACAGCCGAGTAATGAGGAGGTGAGGAAAGACGGCTATGGCGAGGGCTTAAGGTTCCAGACTCTTAGCCCCGTGAGGATCCCTGAAGAGGCCAACGGGAAAGTTGTGAACTCGGGTCACTGCAGACGTTCTCCAGAGAGTAGTCCTCCTGGGAATACAACCGGTATGTGCCCGAGTCCAGAAGCCTAGGCTCGGCCCGTCTGTATCATCGTGGCGCTATGGGAAAAGGGACTGTTCCCTGCAGTGGGGTTCCAGATCTCCCTACAACTCCGTGGAGCAGGGTGAGTGATACTATCATTATGGGCTTTTGGAGAAACAGGGCAGTGAAATGACCCAGTCTGGTTGGGGACCTCCAACTGGGAGGAGCAGAGCTCAGCAGCGACCGCGACCATGGAGAGAAAATGGCACAGCAGAAACAGGGTTTCATGACATGTAGCCACACCCGTGGCCAGGCCAGCCAACCCCAGGACCTGTGCTTGGCCATCACACCCTCCCTCCTCAGTCATGGTCCCGGGGAGGCTGCCAGCTACAAGCTAAGAGCAAAACTCGCTTTGATTTATAACCTGAGTCTGGACTGAAGCCTAGAGAAAGCATTTAGAATGAACGAGAAATTTCCCCCTCCCAGTTCTTAGATGCGTCACTTAACGATTCTCTGCAGGGGAGATGAGGGGCATGACCCTCAGCATGACCTTGCCAGCTTTCACTAGGTTCTCTGGGTAATCGCGACAGACCATTCGTCATGTGCGACTTGAGACGGGGGACAGGTATGGAGAAAGGACACGCCTCGCGGTACACGTCTTGTTCTCTGCGAATAAAACACCTAGAAAGTTCAGAAGCCTCTGGGCTTGCCTAAGACCCCACGTAAACCTCAGTTCACTTCAGTTCACATTTCTGGCTTGTGGGAGAGCCGTCTCAACAGGCCAACAGATGCTTTTAAAGATTGAGGCTTAAAATATTTTTTGCCTTCCAAATGACATTTCTGCCTTTTCGCCCAGATGAAGGGGTCCTTGCTCTGGGCCCTGGGAAGGGTTGGGGGGGGAGGAGGCGGGGTGGGGAGAATACCACCCGGCTTTCAGGTAGCTCCTGTTCTCCTGAGCACATGGAAGGACGGTTTCAAAACACCAGAGAAGGCAGAGAAACCGCCAGATTTTTCTGAGAGTAATTTACCCCACCAGGGGGGATATGGGTGCACGGAGCCCGGTGTTCTTTAAGAAAATGTTCCCTATTTTTGTGTGCCTTGGCAAACTCAGGGTGGAATGCGAAGGTTGCCATGGCAACATCACCCCCCCTCTTTTTTTTACAGATTGGTCACGTGGGACCCACGCACATTCTGGAAGCCACTTCTAATAGTTCCCATGCTGGGTCCTGTCTGGGGGCTCTGTCTGCTTCTGGAGTGATAGGAGACAGCTTTTTTGTGGGGCCAAGGGGACCAGGGTCTGCATCCCTTGTCCCCCTAGCAAAATGCCTCCCCGATCATCCCTTGTGTGGTCTGGGGGGCACCTGTTCTTACAGCAAGAATGAGCCACGCTTTAACCATGAGCATCATAAGTGCTGTGTGTGTGCGTGGGGGGGGGGGGGTGGGCACGGGGCTGAAGTAGCTCTGGAATGGACAGGACCTGGGGTGGGGCTGCAGAAAGTCAACATCTTAAGTCTTACAAAGAATCCCGACACTTCTGAAAGACCGTCCAGGCAAAGCAGCCAGGGCTCACCTCGCAGACACAAGCTCTCGCCTCCCAAAGCGTCAGGCGCGCCTCTAACTCTGGGCTGTCTCCCCACACTTCAGCTCCTGGGTACCATGCGTGACGCCACCATGGTGGCAGGTCAATTCCAGCCCGCCCCAGAGGAAAGTTCTATAGCTTCCTTTTCGTCCTCTCTCCCTGCAAGGGACGCCTGCTCCTCGAATCCCTCCTGGGTAGGATTCGCGGGTCACTGGGAGAGGAAAAGGGTCCTGTTCAGGGAGAGGATGCTGGGGCCTCGAACAGGCTGTTGGTGCCTCTCCAGAGCTCTCTTTACTCTCCGCCCCTGCACAGCGGCTCATTTCTCTTCTAAGCCGCACATCCTTCGGGGACCCGGTCCTCCAGGGGGAGGCACAGAACTTGCAGACAGCCAGCCTTTGAAGAAGCGTTGTGATCCCCTCTCACGGGGCAGTGGCCTTTGGGAGTCCTCCCGGGGTCTCTATTTAGTCTGGCTCCCCAGGAGGGCACGGCCTAGAGGTTCAGGGGGTCCTTCCCATCCAAGTCCAGTTGTGGGGCGGGGGGGAAGGTAAGCCGCTTGGGGCAAAACTTAATGACGCAGTCGTCTTCTGTGTTAGTGTTCTGCGCTCGGACCTGTCCTCCTTCTGGAAGCTCATCCTGAAGGGACCGTGGGGAGTCGGGCAGGGGGAGAGAGAGGAGGCAGACGTGCACTGGGTATTGTGGCAGGACGGAGCGGGCAAGGGGGAGAGGCAGGCTGTTGCCTTCCTTGGCCTGGAAGGAACTCCCTGTAGGACTTTGGGCATTTTCCCAGCAAGACCCTCAACCCCCAGGGCTCTTGGGAGCTCACACCTGCTCCGTACTATGGCTCAAACCCTAGTTTTACTTGTGCTCATCAGGAATATTTGCGGGCTCCCACCATGGGGAAGTTTCTACAGCTGCCCCCAACCCCCCCCCCCCCAGGCTGCTGCAGGAAGTGCTTGCAGAGTCGAACTGGAAAAAGACCCTAAAAGGACAAGTCAGGTTGGAAAAGGCAGAAAGGGAGAAAACGGAGATGGAGGGGCCCCTGGGGAAGGGGTTCGGGGGACACACACCCCACACCGCAAAACCTAGAGAGGAGACATTCTGGCACCTCCATACTGGAAGACAGGGGAAAAGGGAGAGGGAAAAAGCACGTAGCTTCAGGATGCAATGGAAAGAGAGGGGCGCGACACCATTCTACAGAAATAAAGACCTGAGCTTGGAAAAGTGCAAAGGAAAACACGGCATGGAAAGGTTATGGGCCGATCGGACTGTGCAAGCTTGAATCAATAGCGGTGGCTGATACGGCGTCTGGGAAAAGTCGGGAAACTACAGGTTGACATGCCACTGAAGAGGGACCCTGGGGTTCGGGTCCCTCCCCCCCAGCAGAAGTATTCCGCAGGCAGGAGCGAATTACCTGCTGGCTGCGCTGCTTCACGCCTCTTTGTTTCCCCGGGTGGGGGGAAAACGAGTCAGTTGCAGAATCTGACCGCTGCAGGAGGTGATGTACGTTTCCGTCTTTTCACTGTGGACCGTATTTCTCTTTTGCTCGGGGGAGGACTAACAAAGCAAGTTGGAAATGGAGAAGATAAGGTGCTCGAGGCCCTTCGCTGACCGAGGTCTGCTGGCACGGAGGCGGGTTCGGGCTCCGCGACTCCGGGCGAGTGGGGTGTGAGGGTCCCAGGCCCTCCCCGCACCCCCCACCCCCGAACTACCTGGCCCACCCGAAAGAGGCGGGGACGCATGTCAGAGAACGAGCTTATACCGGGAGTAAGCGATTAGGAAAGGGGGATGTCACACACGAAGGAGCCCAGTATATACGTCTGTCTACATGTCTATGTTACAGGGACGCCCACGAGAATGCTTTTTTTTTTTTTTTTTTTTTCCACTAATGGCAGCACAGGTGGCAAAAGCCGGGAGAAAGGCTCTCTGCAGATTCCAAAATGCTGGTGCGCGATGGGCTCTAGGAACAGAAAGCCAAGTGCTGACGGAAACCGAGAGCTCCCCAACTCTGCCAACAAGAGTCCTCTAGAAAAGGCAGTAAGAACGGAAGCGAAGGGGTGCGGCGCTGCACCCCGCTCGATGGCTTTCCCCTCACGCCTTGGGGTGGGGGGTGGGGGGGGGCTCCACTGGGTGGAGGAAGGAAGCCCCCTCTTCCGTAGCAACCAGCAGCCAGCCTCTTGGGACTGAGGGTTCCCGCAGCCGGGAGTCTCCAGCGGACCCCTGGGGTTGAAAGGACGGGGGTCACGGAGGTGGCTGCGGGCTGACGCCTCGCCCTTGCTCTCTTACACCGCCAGCCTGGGTGGCCCCTGGAATCCCGGGATGGAAATGAAGTCTCTCTTCAGAGTTCCTAGGGGTGGTTGAAGCAGTCACTGGGAACTCCTGGCTATTTTATTGCATTAGGAAACAAAACCATTAAAGCATTTAAGACAGCCCTTTGGTGTCCCTGCCAAGGAGATGAAGTGAATGGGCAACACCTGTTGCACTGCAGCCTTGGGGGGTCTTCGCCCGACCGTGCCTGGTCTGCAACCGTATCTGCTTTTGCGGAGGAACAGAGTTTGCCCGCTGGGCATGCGCATGCGCGGTGAGCTGGGCACGCAGCCCGGTGCGGGGCGGCCTACTCCATGCCGCTCCGGAGGATCTGGTTGGCCGCGATCAGCATGACGCTTATGATGAAGGCCATGGCGAAGGCGCAGATGAGGCTCTTGCGGACGCAGGTCTGCCTGTTCTGTTTCTGTGCATGCACTGGGGTGGGGGTGGGTGGGGGGAGCGGAGGGCAAGGAGACGCGGGGTGGGGGGGGGGGTGGGGAGACGGGGGGAGAGAGAAGAGAGAAATGACACAGTGAGACAGGCTG
Organism: Panthera uncia; assembly: GCF_023721935.1. Classification (NCBI taxonomy): domain Eukaryota; kingdom Metazoa; phylum Chordata; class Mammalia; order Carnivora; family Felidae; genus Panthera; species Panthera uncia. Next base: position 20,296,806 of record NC_064815.1, on the reverse strand, counting down.
ACCTCCTCCTCGTCAACAAGCCCAGTTCCGAGGCTGAAGACGGGTCACACCGACAAGCATGCCCCGGACCATCCTCGGACACTGAACACCACGTCCTCTGGCAAACCGTGTGAAACAGTCAAAACTTGACCAGAAACCAAGAGAGATGTGATGCTCAGAGGAGGGTACAAACTTCCGGGTGCAGTAGAGCGCCAGTGACTTTCTGCGCAACAAGAGAAATGTAACGTTTTGGAGTTTCGCAAAAGGCACCGTCCAGGCACCGCTGTGTCGGTTTCTGCAGAACGCCGGGCTCCCGTTTCTGAGGCAGCTGCTAGATTCAGATGCTTCCCTACGTATTCACGCTGGGCCGGAAGCAACTTACCTTCCAGAATTGTTCTTGGGTGGCTGCTGGTCGGGATGACCCTAAATGACTTCTGGCATTACTTGAGTTACGCACGCCAGGGGGGTTCTAAGGAGGGGTCCCCTGGGCAGGCAGCATACACATCCCTGGGAGGTTTTTTAAAAAAAAAATTTTTTTTTAAATGTCTATTTATTTTTGAAGGAGAGAGAGACAGAACATGAGCGGGGGAAGAGCAGAGAGAGAGAGGGAGACACAGATCCAAAGCAGGCCCCAAGCTCCGAGCTGTCAGCACGGACCCCACCGTGGGGGCGAAATCATGACCTGAGCCGAAGTCGGACGCTTAACCGACTGAGCTGCCCAGGCACCCCCATCCCTGGGAGCTTACTAAAAATGCAGGTGCTCATTCTGGACCCCACGCCCAGTCTACCGAATCAGAAGCTCCAGGGATGGGGCCAGTGATCTGTGTTTAACCAGGTGATTTCGGTGAAGTCCACATGCTGTGTGGACAGGACCAGTGGGAACCCAGGAGAGAGTCACAAAGCTCTGTCAGACCTGGCACAGGCAGGGCGTCCCCGCCCCCACATCCTGCAGCACCAGGGGTCTGCCCTTGGGTCCTGGGATTGTATTCTTTTCATCCTTTTGTTGGGCTACGTCTTGCAACAGCATTTTTATAAGGCCCTTAAGAAACCATTGGTAGGTCTGCATCAGTTGGGAAGGTAATATGGACCAGAGACAGAGAGATGGAAATCACCAGAAAGTAAAGTTTTGGTCAAGTGTGCCGAGGCAGAACAGATCTCTCTTCCAGGCATTGCTTCCTATACCAGAACTTCTTTTCCTTCTTTGAGTCTACACCCCCTCCCCACCCCCCCATCTGTCTGTGCATCCGTGATCTTTGCACACAGTTTACCACTTAGCGTATGAGAGAAATCTGTGCCCTGGAGGCAGCTGGGAAGCTGTGTACAGCGGAGCTACTCACTGGACCAGTGGCAACAGCACCATCTGGGAGTTTGATGTAAATGTAAATTCTTGGGTCCCACCGCAGAATTCCCGAATCAAAATCTCTGGGGGTGAAGGCCAGGAATTTATGACTTAATAAGTTTTTCGGGTGATTAGGGAATTGCTAGGCCCCACCCCCAGAATTTTTGATTCAGTAGGACTAGGTGGGGCCAAAAAATGTGATAGAGTTTGAGTTGCTGGGGACCTGACAGGTGTGTGTGTGTGTGTGTGTGCTCATGTGCGCGCGTGTGTGTTAGGGACATAGGGTGGGGGGTATCGGGGAAGATGGTTCTTCAGATTCAGACGTTAAGAAACCCAATGCCAGGGGGCACCTGGGTGGCTCAGTCAGTTGAGTGCCTGACTCTTGATTTCGGCTCAGGTCATGATCTCATGGTTGTGAGGTCGAGCCCCACGTCGGGCTCTGTACTGACAGCATGGAGCCTGCTTGGGATTCTCTCTCTCTCCCTCTCTCTCTCTCTGCCCCTCACCTACTCACGCTCTCTCCTTCTCTCTCAAAACAAATAAATAAACTTAAAAAAAAAAAAAAACCCAATGCCAGAAGAACAGCAGAACATTTTCAGATTACCTTCCATTTTGAAAAGAGGTCCTTCTGCTGGACGTTATACTCTACCTTTGCAAACCTCCAGCTGAGGGAAAGTGGTTTTTCTTTGGATGGGATCGGATTATGGCATGGAGAGGAGGTGTGTGTGCGGGCGCGGGGGAAAGAAATGCAATTTCCCTTCATATTGCTTGCAATCTCTCTGTACGAAAGAAGAATGGCAAGAGAAAAAGGTCAAGGTAGGGTCCACATGCCGTTCAAGAACCTAAAAGTCATTCAATTTCAAGTACGTCTTCCCCTTGACATTCAGGGGCTCCTCTGAAATCCCTGGAAATCACAGGGAAGAAGTGGGAAGCCGGGGATGTTTCCAAAGACAAATGGAGCTTTCTCTAAGAGAAGGGGTGTCGGGGGCTTGTCAGGGGGCCTCTGTAAATTACATCAGGAGGGTTTCTCCAGCAAGCCACGTTTCACAGAGACCCAGGGCCCCGTGACGCAGCTCTGCCCCCACCCCTGACACTTGTTGATTATTTCTGCACTCTTAGGTGCTGTCTTTTTTTGTTTTAATGTTTTTATTTATTTTTGAGAGAGGGAGAGAGAGAGCAGGAGCGGGGGAGGGGCAGAGAGAGAGGGAGACCCACAATCCAAAGCAGGTTCCAGGCTCCGAGCTGGCAGCATAGAGCCCGACGAGGGGCTCGAACTCACAAACCATGACATCGTGACCTGAGCCGAAGTCGGACGCTCAACCGACTGAGCCACCCGGGTGCCCCTCTTGGGTGCTGTCTTGTTATCTTTAATCCTGGATCCCCTGGGCTTTTGCTTCCCTTGGGTGATTGAAAGTAGTTTTGGTTCCGTTCTCAACTTGTTGATCATGTCCGGGTCTTAGAATCTTACAAATTCTTACCCGGAGAAAGAAAACTTCCTTGGTGCCGAGATGCCCCCATCCCAGGACTGGGAAAATACAAAAAAAAAAAAAAAAAAACAACTGCCAGCCCTCCCTCGGTAAGGAAAAAAGGAGGTGGCGTTTAAGAAGGAAAGAACCAGGGCTGAAAATAGGAGGATGGGAAAGTGGCGTATCTGGCACTTTCTGAGGGCTGGCTAATTTATTCTGGGAAGTTCCTCAGCATAAACATGCTTCTGAAGGCAGTCATCTACCTTTCCTTCCTGAGGGCTAGCGAAGGCCGAGAAAAATTGTGTGATTATGCTGAGGGAGAAATCTTTGGCTGAAGCCCTTCTTTGTGAAGGACACTTCGGAAAACAAGGTTACAGGCCACAGGATTATCCCGCAGGAGAGCGGCTGCACCTTTGATCTGAAAATCCTTCAAAGCAGTAGGAGGGGAGAGATAAGGAAGGAGGAAAGGCCTGGAGACCTAATAGGGTGTACTTGAGGCCATGCAAATCCCAGTCTAGACCAAAGTCCTATAAGCAGAGTGGCACTCCCAGCTTGCTCCTCTCGGTGGCCCTGAAACATCATCATTTCAGCCTCTGTGCCTCCACGAGAATCCTGTGACATCCAGTTCTCACGCTGTCATAAATCGTGTGGCAGAGTAAAACAAGTCATGATTTCGGAGCCAGACCCAAGTCTAAATCATAGCTATTCCACCTCTCGGCTGTGTGACCTTGGGCAAGCAAAACTTCCTCCGGCCTCAATTTCCTCATCTATAAAATGGGAGTAGTAAAAACTGCCTTGTTGTGAAGAGTGAGGATATATGAAGGTACTAGGGTATGTTTGTGCCCACGGAGTGCCAATTCTCTTTTGTAAACCTTTAAAAACTTTTTTAATGTTTATTTTTTGCGAGAGAGGGGGAGGGGGAGAAAAATGTGGGGGGGGGGGAGGGGACGAGAAAGGGAGACAGAGAATCCCAAGTGGGCTCCACGCTGACAGCGGAGAGCCGGATGCGGGGCTTGAACTCACGAACCGTGACGTCGGGACCTGAGCCGAAGTCGGACACTTAACCTACTGAGCCCCCCGGGCGCCCCCGGAAACCTTTTCAAAACTTGCCTTCACTTACTGAACCCCGCCTGAGTAGGCCAGGTGCACGCCGCGTGCTCTGCACGTGTCATCACAGACCTGCATGGTGGCCGTCCCTGTGAGAGCTGGGTGTGTGACTGTCCCTTGACAGGTGAGAGCCTCTGAAGCTCCATGAGGTGGAGTCCGAGTTCATTTGGCCAATGGCGCAGGTGGCGCTTGGGCCAGGGTCTGGTTCTAACACCTGGGTTTAAAACTTCTGCACAAACTGCCTTCTTGACCTTTCGCTTAGCGACAGGACACTCAGCTATAGGGAGATCCAAAGAAAAGCCACTTCAAACCCCTGATGTGCTTGACGGTACAGCCCGCCCCGGGTTAATGTGTTTGTTGATAATAATTCAAGGCCCGTCTTCGGCTCTCATACATTTGCACTGTGCTACAGTTTGGGGTTTTACTCTGTGTCTAGGGTTTGCTTCCCCAGCGGAACTCCGGCTCAGCCCAGGATGACCTGTGACTCCGGGCTAGGGCTTCTCTTAACCACCGCGCAGGAACAGCCCCGGGGCAAGCGACTGAACCTCTCTGAGCCTCAGTTTCTCTCTCTGTGCAAGGAGGCGATGCTAACCGTTCTGCTAATGTCGAGCATCATCTCAAAGATGAATGAGCGGATACAAAAAGTGAAAGCCACGCCCAGCTGTGAATTGCCAGAGAAGTGCAAGACGTCCTTGTATCCCCTGAGGGCTGGAGGAAAGGTCTGCTCATTTTTCTCCCGTTCCCCGCAGCCTCCAGCACGGGAGTGAGCATCCGAGCAGTGCTCCCAGACCTTTGCCGTGGTCCCTTCCCTCGTGAATTCGTTCCGGGCTGCAGTGAAACTCACCTTCCCAAAGCAGCACTTAGTATGCGCCACGGATTCCCGCGACCTTTCTGCCAACGCTTTCTTGCTGGGGAAGCGCGTGCCATCCAGCATCTCAGCTCAGCTGGGAGGACCGCCGACCACCTCCTGTCCCTTTCCCACCTCTGCTCCTAGACCGCTGTGCCTCCTTGCCGAGCAGCTTCTGTTTCAGGCAAGCAGGGGTCCCACGCGTCCCCACACGAGACTGTGCGATGCAGTCCAAGGCTTGGCGCCCGTTCTCTCTGCTGGGGGTGCCCGCTGACCTTCCCTCTCATTTCTTCTGGGCGTACCCCAAACCTCTCTTCCCTAGGAGGCTTCTCTTGAATGTCTTGCTCTCATAGAGCCTGATCTTTAAATTTTTGTAATGATTGGACTTTTTTTTTTTATGTTTATTTATTATTTTGAGGGACAGGGACAGGGAGAGAGAATCCCAAGCAGGCTCCGCACCAGCAGCGCGAAGCCCGGCGTGGGGCTCGAGCCCACGAACTGTGAGATCACGACCTGAGCTGAAACCAAGAGTCGGATGCCTAGCCGACGGAACCACCCAGGCGCTCCATGGACTGGTCTGTCAATACTTGCTTATTTTTAATTGAGATGGCATTCCCATACCGTAACATTCAGCCTTTTAGCGTGGACAGTTCAGTGGCATTTAGTACATTCACCAGGTTGGGAAAGAATCCACTACCCAATTCCAGAATGTGTTCATCACCCTAAAAAGAAACGCCACACACGTTAGAAGTCACGCTTCGTCCCTTCATTCCCGCCTCCCCAGCCCCTGGCAATCGCTAATCTCCTTTCTGTCTCTATGGAGATACCTCGTCCCGGCATCGGGCATAGCAGATACATGCAAATGTACAACGTGTAGCCTTTTGCCTCTTACTTCTTTAACTTGGCCCAGCCCATGCATGCTGTCACATGTGTTGGTCCTTTATTTCTCTTTGTGCCACCTTTTGTTTCTCCGTTCACCAGCTGATGGACGTTTGGGTTGTTTCCAGTTTTGGGCAATTATGGATAATGCTGCTAGAACATTCTTATACAAGTTTTTGTGTGGACGTGTTTCCAGCGCCCTTGGGTACAGATCCGGGTAGGAGTCCAATTTCTGGGTGGTATGGTAACTCTTTTCGAGGAACTTGCAACTGAACACGGAAAATGGCAAGAATGTATCATGCTGCTGGCAATCTTTTCCATGTTTCTCTTCCCATGGGACCCGAGCTCTCTTTCCAGCAGAGTGGTTGACTTAGGAGCCCAGAAGGAACATGGGGAGAAATTGACACAGGAGCACATAGAAGTGGGGTCTCCAGTTTTCTTGAAAGCTTGGTAGCAAGTCCTGAACACCTACAGACTCCTGGATGCTATATGGCAGGACCTGGGTTTGTGAGCTCAAGCATCAGACAGGTTTCGCTTTGTTATTTTAACAGATTTAGGGGCGCCGGGGTGGCTCGGTCGGTTGGGCGGCCGATTTCAGCTCAGGTCATGATCTCGAGGCCTGTGGGTTCGAGCCCCACGTCAGGCTCTGCGCTGACAGCTCAGAGCCTGGAGCCTGCTTCGGATTCTGTGTCTCCCCCTCTCTTTCCCTCTGCCCCTCCCCTGCTTGCTCTCTGTCTCTTTCTCAAGTAATAAACATTTAAAACAAAACAAAGAACAAAACAGATTCACACTGCTCCACTCGGCAAATGACAGGCAGTGACTCTAGGAGTTTTCTCCTGGAGTCTGCACGGATTTTGCCACGGACTGGCTGGGTGACCCTGGACGTATTGGGTCCATAATCCCTCTGGCTCAGTCTCTTCGAAATGGGGCTGCGTGTCTGGAGGCTTTGGCTCCCAAATGAGGCGAACCAGAATCATAACAATTCTGATTAATTGCCCCCACACAGACCTCTATGTAAGTGATATTTCTGGCAGGGAGTTCGGGGCTCAGGAATGTTTAAAAACAAAACAATACAAAACCCATCTTAGGTGATTCTCACAATGAGCCAGAACTACCAAGTCTGGGAGCTATTACTGCTCTGTGATCCTTCCAGGTCTCACATTTTATGATTTTATGAAACTGAATATTTCCATAGCCTAAAGTGGAACTAATTAAGAGCTCCTGAAAGTGAATATTCTTTTTTTGTCATTTTTAAAAAATATTTTTAGTTACTCTTGAGAGACCGAGAGAGCGAGGGAGCGAGCACAAGCGGGAGAGGGGCAGAGAGAGAGGGAGACCCGGAATCCGAAGCGGGCTCCAGGCTCCGAGCTGTCAGCACAGAGCCCGACACGGGACATGAACTCATGAACTACTAGATCATGACCTGAGCCGAAGTCGGATGCTCAACCGACTGAGCCACCCAGGTGCCCCTGAAAGTGAATTTTCTATACATCAGCGAGACCAAGAATGCTCAGGTACCCCAGGTAAGACCTGCAGAGATAGATGATGTGGCCGAATAGCAGTGCCATGTTTTATGATACCTGTTAAGGGGAAGAAGGGCCACCCTTCTGGCTCCTTCGCTACCATAAAATCCTCAGGTTTCTAGCCATCGGACAGCCAGGTCTTGCTTGGAGGGTTCCACCGTGGACCCTTGGTGAGGTGGCCAGGTGTTGTTCTGGCCTTTCCGACAGACCTTCCTCTTCTGGGAACGTAATTCATCTTTTGGTTTGGGTATCTGTAGCTCAGTCTTCAGACTGATTGAACTCTTGGTCCAGGGCTCCACCTTCCCCCTGCAGCAAACCAGACTGGCCAAGTAGAGTGTGCCAAGCTCTTGGCTGGGTTCAGGGTTAGGCATGTGGGCCAAGCAGGATTGATGGGAGCCCCTTCTTGGAATGGAGGTGAATCTTCAGGGAGAGAATCCTGTCACTTCGGGGAGAGACAGCCTGCCCAAGAACGAAGCCAACAGAGAGGAAAGAAGGACAGAGACTGGGAATGAGACAGTGACAGACAGGGGGTTGGGAGGACGAGGGAATGTCGCTTGAGCTCTTTCGATCCAGGTCAGCCAAAGTTCATCCCTTTGCCAATATTTTTTAGTTTAAGGGCGTCTGGGTTGAGTTGCTGCTACTTAAAACCAAGAGTCCTGACTGGTACTTTTGGCACCTCCGATGTTGGCATCGACTTGACTTTAGGAGTGAAGGTGTCAAGAAGAATGTTCAAACCCTGCACCTTTGGTGCCTGTGCTATCCTTCAAAGACGATGTGGCATTCTAGCAGTGGGGACGCACGACGTCTCCGGGAAAAAAAAAATCAAATCAGGAGAACAGACCTGGGGCTAGGGATGAGCTCGTTCTGTTTCGTTGTCTGTTTCGAGTGCTCACTCACGTGTTCAGCCTTATACAAAATAATCTCATGTGTCACTTCATGTCCCAGCCACACGAGGCAGTCATTGTGTGATTCCCATTTCACGGATGAAGAACATTAGGCTCTTACTGTGTATGCAAGTGTCTCAGGCAAGTGACCGCAGACAGGACAAAGCAGGATTTTCAGCCAGGCTTGTCCAGAGTGCAGAGTTGGAGTCCTCAACGACCAGGCGTACTAATCAAAACCAGTCCTCCAGCTGTCTACCTCGTGTCTCAGAATCTCATCACTCCTCACTCGTGGCTCCAGAAAACTTTCCTGCCGGACTGCTGTGAAGGATTCCCAAATAGAAGAAAAAAAATCCCTTTCTGTCTGAAGTCCCAAATCTCTCTGAAAACTGTGTCCTGTCTCACCACCTGCCACGGACCCTCCGCTCCACCTTAACCTCCACCCGCAGAGAACAGGTTTTATTTAAGGAAATTCGTGGCACCGGGCAAACCGAGAGCAGATGGTGTAGGAGACGTGTTATGCCCTTTTCATTTGGACGGGCCTGAAATACCCAACGTGCACGGCCAGGTGATGGGACAAGGCTCCCCATCTGGGTGTGCATTTGACATCCCAATAGGAATTCTGCAGCTTCAGCAGGGATGGCTGGCCTGGAGACCTTAGATTTGGCTGCAAATTCTTTCTGACCTTCCGCTGAGGCAGAAATTGTTGAAGCTGGACGTGACCGTCATTGTCCAATCTTTGCATTGCAGAGGTGAAGAAGAGAAGGCTGAGAGTTTCTAGAGAACCCACGCAGGGTCACATATCTAGTCCAGCCAGGGGTGGGCCCGTAACCCGCATGTCTGCGCAGTGATGCTTTGGGAGCTAGGGAGCTACCCGGCCCGCGTCCCCTCCTTTGACATTTATTTCTCTCGTCCATCATCCCGAGGCGCTGGATGGCGCAGAACAGCTCTGCCATATGCCTTTCACAGAAACGATTTCTCCCCCCCCGTTGATGAGTTCGCTTTACTTCCTTCTGCCGCGCGTGTTGTCAGAATGTCTAGAAAAATCTGACAGCTGGTATTCCATTTAGGGACAACATTTGGGGGATGTGTCTTGAAAGGGCTCACACACAGTCTTGCCGCGCCTTCTACTCAACTTCCAAATATAATATGACTTTCCTGGCGATGACATGAAAAACGAGTGACGATGAAGTGCCATTCCGTAAGGGGGCCTGAGACGCCTGTGTCTGGCTAAAGGGAGCCAGAGGAACAAATGAAGGGGCAGGGCCTTGTCAGATAGCCCCGGGTTCACACCCTTCCCCGGTATTTGACCTTGGACGAGCGACACCAGTCTGCTGAGCCTCGGTTTCCTCATCTGTACCAGAGGGGCCACAGAACTTCTCTCCCAGGACACGCTGACAGGTGAGTTGCTCGTGTTAACAGGTGACCGGCCCCTGGCTGCCACGCCAGGCAGTTCCCTCCCGTCCCTTTCCTCCTGGACTGTATCGATATGGAGGAAGCAGTAAACACATTAGAAGCGGTAAATCAAACATAATATATATAATATAATTTGTTAGGTGAACCCTTAATAAGGATCCGGTGACAGGCAACTAGATGACCACAAGGTCAACCACAAGACCACTCGATTCCACATGTGTCAGCAACTGGACCCAAATAGTGAGACAGGAATCTGTCTCTCAGCGTCACTGGGCTTCTGTTCCCCAAAGGCGAAATGTCTGGTGATTATAAAGGAATCACACGGAAGCAAAACGTCTTAAACCTCTCATGTAGCCCGGACGGTGAGTGGGCATTGCGGGCAGGCACACAGTCCGGTAACTAGCCCATTTCGGTGAATGCTGACCTATTTATTTTTCCAAATAGTTAGAACACACATATTGAAAACTGACAGCTCAGAACATTCAACATAATTGATCTTAATGAGGGAATCCAAAAAGATCTGGGGCGTTGGGAACACTTGAAAGGCATACTTTGAGTTGAGGATTCTCTTTGGACCGGGGGCTGGATAGACGGCCAGCTGATGGGTTTTGCCGGAAAGCCCCTGAATTCAGTGCGATTCAATGACCTCATGCCCAAAGCACCCAGCACGGTGGGTGACACTTGGTCCGGTGTTTGACTCAATCTGAATGATTTCTCATCTGGAAGACAGGTGTGAATAAAGGAAAGGTCCACTTCAGAACCCTTGAATTAGATTCTTCTGGTCTCTTCCCGGCCTTAATAAGGGCTTCTGTAGATGACTTCTTTTGGTGCTCCAGGAAAATGGGTTCTACACATGACACGAACCCCCAACTCAAGGGTTTCCTGAAGACAAGTCAAGAAAGCTGTCCTTCTGTGTACCTTGGAATCTCATCCTAGTACCTCTTGTCCTTCCCCTGGGAGAAGATGGAAACATTCCTGCCTCCTTATGATCACAGAGCCCTATCTTCCGTAACGGTAAGGCAGATTAGAACGCGTGAGGGGCCCTGTGGATGTGTCTGTGCGTGCACACGTATCTGTGGTTTGCGTGGGCCTAAGAACCAAACGGGTAAAGACAACAAAATCAAGCCAAAGGGAAAACTAAAAGGAGAAAAAGAAAAACATAAACCTCTCCCACCAAAGGGGGCCACATCCCCCCCACATCCATTGATGTGGAAGGAACGACCGAGATTTCCTGACTTAACGGACAGAACCTGAACACGTTTGTACAAGTCTCAGACCCAAGATTTGTAAAAGCGAAAAGTATCATCACTGGTGTAAAACGACGCTAGGGCCTGAGGAAGGGCCTCCTGTTCGGCTCTAACAGGTTCCACGTCAGGTCGTGCACATCAGCATTTTCAAACCTCTGCTACGCTCCGGAATCTCAGTCTTGACCCCCAATTTGCTGAGCTCAGAGTTATTTGAGGTGCGCCTCTTTAAATTCCATTCTACCAGGGCGCCCGGGTGGCTCAGTCGGTCGAGCATCCCACTTCGGCTCAGGTCATACATAATCTTGCAGTTCGTGGGCTCGCGCCCCGCGCCGGGCTCTGTGCTGACAGCTCAGAGCCTGGAGCCTGCTTCCGATTCTGTCTGTCTGTCTGTCTGACTCTCTCTCTCTCTCTCTCTCTGCCCCTCCCCTACTTGTGCTCTCCCTCTCTCTCTCAAAAATAAATAAGCATTAAAAAAATTAAAAGAAACAAATTTCCATTCTACCGCACATCAGTTTCATCGACCAGCTCATCCTTCCTCGCTCAGAGACAGGGCAAAGACCTGCACTTTTAGGTTTCTGTTTTGTTTCTTCATTGGTTCCTTCCTCTGACATAAAGTAAGGCAAGATTCCCAGTCCCCTTGGATCTCCCGGCTTTCCAGGTTGAGCTGATCAGCGTGGGTATCTACCTGCTGCAGCCAAGTTGTTTGGTTTGATTCGTTTTTTGCTGCAGCAAAATTTTAACAAGAGCAGGAGGGAAGAGCTCCCTGGGAGGGTAGGGAGGAGGTCAAGGTCGGCCACAAGGCCTCAAACGGACTCTTCCAGTCCTAGGGCAGCAGCGGGGAGCTCAGTGCCTGCGTATCACCTCATCCTAGACAACTCTGCCCAAATACACAGTCAGGGCAGCCCTTTCTTGAACAAGGAGACGGCTGCGGGCATTAAATATATCCACCAGTGACTTCAGTTCTCTCCGAGACTGGAAAAAATCTTCAACCTGAACACAAACCAATGAGCTCGCCTTTCAGGCCAAACGGCACTGACATAATATTAAAACAAACACAAAACAAAAAAACCCCTCTGATGTGAAAACAAGCAAAACGGCTTATGTAATCCACGTTGCAGAGGGCATTCAAAAAAGCAATGTGCTAATTACAAAGCAATGTTTCTCTTATTCAAGAAGGCCACGAAGTTTAAAGCATTCAGCACAGCAACTGGAACGTATCAATAAACCCCACGGTTGGTAGCTGTTGCCCATGTTATACGTACGAGTCAATTAGAGCGGACTCAGGAAGACTTCGATTTGGAAACCCCTTTCTCCCTCAGTGTATTAATATATGAGCTTTTGAATAATAAAAAGACATTGCTTAGGGTTCAGATTCCTTCCCAGTGCAGTCTGACCTTTCCCAAATTACTAAGACTTGTGACATTTCTCTGAACAAAACACTGACCCACAAACGAAGGCTCTTGTGGAAAACAAGATGTCCAGAAATACTCCCCACCCCATCTCCAGAGCATTTGCTGACAGTGGGGGGCCGGAGCCCCCGATGCTTCCATTGTTTGAACACACAGTCTGTCATCAGGGTGGAAAGAGCTGGGTCGAGATGGATGGGGGAGGCCAGGCCTGCTGTTTTCTCAGGTGTTCCTCCCATCTCTGCCTGCCTCGCCCCTGCTCACCCTCCCGATCCCCCTGCCTGTCCTGCTGCACATGTGGCTTTGGCTGTGACCACCCTGCTCTCGTGTGGTCTTGCGTGGCTCCGACTCCAAATACAGCCACTGATGCTCCAGCCCACGTGTCACATGCAGGCCGACCGGGGCAGCTTCCGGGCCACAACCGGGTTTTGTTCGCCACACACGGCGTTTTTGAAAGATTTTTGAATGCCTTCAGAAGGGGGCACAGCTCTCAAGTTTACCCCAATCCCTCCCTATCCACCACTCCCCGTCTCCCTGGCTTGAGTTAATCGCACTTATCACCTCGGAGTAGAAGCGTCTCTTCCTGTCATGGCCTTTAATCCTGCACACGATGCAGCGGTGTGGCCCGGACAGGACCCCTGGGGGCCCAGGTCCGAATGAACCACTGTGGCCCCCTGGACTAACTCCGTTCTGCATAGACTCCCCGCTCGGCCGGCTCTAACGTGTTGGCTCCGAGACCAGGCAGGGCGAATGCCATCCTGGTGGCTATGTGACAGCTTCCCAACGGTGTGCCCCGATTTGTGTAAGTGTTCAGGAAAAAGAATAGAAAAGAGTGGCTAGACCTCTTTAAGAGATCCCAGCCCTGAAAAAGTTAGAGATGGCTGGGCCTGATATCCTGTTTTAATGTCATTAAAAAAATCTTTTTTTTCTATTCATCAGGGTTGTTAAAGCAGTTCTGATTTTCAGAGTTGGAAAGAGGGATTGAATTATTTAGCTTCCCTGGAACTTTCTACTGATTAGGGGATCAGGTAGGCTGGTTTTGTTTTGTTTTTTTTTTCTTAACTTTTCTTTCATGAGCCCAAGAAAAATGGCCTCTCGTGGGTCTATATTTTGGCCCCAGGAAAAGCTTCTTTCTTCTGTAAGTACAGGGTTAAATTCGCGAGAGTATTTTTGTGAATGGGGCTGTTTCTGACCAGTGCCTTCAGGGAGCAGAGCACAGAGGCAATCCTTTTCTAAGGGTCCCGCGAAGTAGGTGTAATTATCCTGATGTTTATAGGTCAGGGTACGCCCTCAGAGAAGGCACACCTGGTGGCCAAGTTTGCGCACTTAGCCACTGGACTTGACCCGAGTTGGGCGCGGGAGTTTGTACCACTCCATGCAGCCCCCCGGCAAGTAACGGCAAAGTACCACAAAGCTGCCCATCTAATCACAGACCTGAGAGAACCACTGGAGGAAAGACAGGGTCCCTAGAGTTCCTGCAAAAAGGCAGGGTTTGGGGGGAAAAATGGAAAAAGAAAAGGAAAGGAAAGAAAAGAAAAGAAAAGAAAAGGAAGAAAAGAGAAGAGAAGAGAAAAGAAAAGAAAAGAAAAAAGAAAAGAAAAGAAAAAAGAAAAGAAAAAAGAACCTATTGCATCTTTGCAGAAAGGATCTTGCGACCTCAGTCCTGGATTCTTGGCTTCAGGACAAGGCCCTCCAGCCCCGACTGTAAATAATTCACTCTTCACAGCGAGGGTGTGAAGGTGTTGGCCGGTCCCAGACCAGGTAGGAGGCGGAATCGGGGGCACCTACCTCCTTCGAACTCTGTCTGGCAGTTCTCCGAGGTCTCCTGCAGGCTCTCCTCCTCGTTGATGATGATGTTCTCGATGTCCTTCATTGTCAAGTGGTCCCGGAAGGCGTGGTAGAGGATGTGCTTCAGCTCCTCCAGAGTTATCCTCTGCATGTCGAACTGTGGGGATAAAGAGGGATGAGCAGGTGTTGGGCGCGTGGGGCTGAGAACTCAGCCTGGGGCATGGCTGCCAAGCCAAAGCTTGGGGCATGGCTGCACAGCCCAAAGCTCCCGTGTGGAAGCTCGGCTCAGCTTTCCAGGATATCAGATGAGCAGCTTTTTCCATCGTGTTCTGCTTCAAGCATACTCGTGAACTCGCAGGCACTTACTGGGGATACAGTGAGCGCAACATAGCCCCCTCGGTTGAGACTCCCAGAGGAAAAAAAAAAAAATGCCACCTGCTAGTTGGCCTCCCACTCACCCGGCCATCTGCCGTCACCTCCGCACGCCCTGCACACCTCACGGACTTGGAAGTTGTGTCACACCTCAGATAATGCACACATCTCTAAAGATGTTCTGTATCTCCTGCGAAGCTGGCCGTTCCCGTCTTGCTTTAGATACGCATCATGCTCTAACAAGATAACATCCAGGTTCAAAGCCGTGTTCATGAGGAAGGAAAGCTAAAGGGAGGTGTGGCATCCCCCAGTATGGTCTTCGTGTCCTCGTGAGAGTCTTATACTCTCCTACTCCATTTCTACCAAGTGTGGTCCTGTCACTTCCTTGGCCAATGAAATGTGAGCAGGAGTCACATCCGCCGCATCCAATTAAAAGCTCTAAAGGCCACATCATGTGCTCTTTCTCCTCTGCCATGAGAATGGCATGCCCCATGTGGGGGCTGTCCCTTCCGTCTGGGCCCCAGAACAAGGATAAGGTGGGGAAGATCTGCAGATACCCCACTAAGGAAAAGGAAGACGAGTACGAAACGCCCTTCATTGTTACCAGCCGTAGGCATTTCAGGCTTGTTTGCTAACTGGGTTTAAGTCAACGATACCGAGATTATACACATCATACAAAACATATTTAAAAAATAATACAAAAAAATTTCTATTAAAAAAAGTGCAACCACGCACAGAGGTCAGAGGCTACCGTAACAAACATTCGAAAACACCATGTTCCAGGGCCAAGGGGTGGGAAATGAGAAACACGTGATTGGAGGCTGGAAAGATAAAAACCCACGGATGTTATGCAGAAGCATGACACTCGGTTGCGGCATTGCCTGTGATGATTTGAAGGACAGGTATATGTGGGGGGAGTTTGTGGCCTTAGGTAATCAGTCTGGGGAACAGCATGGTTGCAACTGGCGGTAACGGACAGGGTGAAACCAGAAAGAGGTGGGCTCCTAACATTAGCGACTCAGGCAACGACAGGTGCTGGCGAGGACGCGGAGAAAGAGGATCCCTTTGGGGGATCCCAGGTGCTGGCGGGAAGGCAAACTGGTGCAGCCCCTCTGGAAAACAGTATGGAGGCTCCTCAAGATACTAAAAAATAGAACCACCCTACGACCCAGCGATTGCGCTGCTGGGTATTTACCCAAGGGGTAACAGAATGCTGATTCGAAGGGGCACGTGCACCCCCGTGTTCACAGCAGCCCTATCAACAACAGCCAAAGGAAGGAAAGAGCCCAAATGTCCATCTACTGAGGAATGGATAAAGAAGATGTGGTAGGTACAGACAATGGAATATTATCCAGTGATCAAAAGGAATGAAGTCTTACCATTTGCAACAATGTGGATGGAACTAGAGTGTATTGTGTTAAGCAAAAGAAGTCAGCAGAGAAAGACAAATATCATATGAGTTCACTTACATGTGGCATTTAAGAAACAGAACAGGTGAACCCAGGGGAAGGCAAGGAAAAACAAGATAAAAACGGAGAGGGACACAAACCGTAAGAGACTCTTAAATACAGAGAACAAACTGAGGGTTGCTGGTGGGGTGTTGGGTGGGGGGACGGGCTACATGGGTGATGGGCATTGAGGAGAGCACTTGGCGGGATGAGCACGGGGTGTCGCATGTAAGTGATGAATCACTGAATTCTATTCCTGCAATCATTATTACACTCCATGTTAACTAAATTGAATTTAAATTAAGAAATGCAAAAAAAGAAAGAGGTGAGCTCAGAGTGAAATAAGTCAGAGAGGAAGACAAAAATCATATGATTTCACATATGTATGGAATCTTAAACCCCCCCCCCCCCCAAACAAACATAACAACCCTGAGCTCAAAGATGCAGAGAACAGATTGCCGATTGCCCGATTTGGTGGGTGGGTGGTAGGTGAATGAGGGAAGGGAATCAAAAGGTACATGCATTCAGTGATGAAACAAATAAATTCTGTGGGTCTAACATACAGCATGGTGACTGTAGTTAATAACACTGTACTGCATATTTGAAACTAAGAGAGTAGATCTTAAAAGTTCTCATTACAAGGGAAAGAGTGTGCAATTACGTGTGAGGAGGGATGTCAATTAAATTTATTGTGGGGGCGCCCAGGTGGCTCCGTCGGTTAAGTGTCCGGCTCAGGATGTTGGCTCCGGTCATGATCTCACGGTTTGTGAGTTCGAGCCCTGCAGCAGGCTCCGTGCTGACAGCATGGAGCCTGCTTGAGATTCTCTCTCTCTCTCTATCTCTCTCTCTCTCTCACTCCCCCTCTCTCTCTCTGCCCCTCCCCTGCTCATAATCATTCTCTCTCTCTCAAAATAAAGAAATACACTTAAAAAGATGATTGTGGTGATTATTTTGCAATATATACAAATATCCCATCATTATCATACACATAGGAAGCTAATGTAATGTTACATGTCAATTATATCTTAATTTTTTTAAAAAAGGAAACAAAACAAAACAGGAGAGAGAGATGAGCTCAGGAAAGAACAAGCCAGGAACGGAGACCACTCAGAAATTCCTGGTCTTGCAGAATGGAAAGAAGAAACTGTTTTTCATCTTCAACCAAGAAGAGATAAAATTGAGAAATGTTATAAATTACAAAACAAATCAAAGTGGTCCTTATTAAAACCTCTGGAAATGCTAAGTGACTCTCCAAGGAAATTGGTTATTAGTTTTAGAGAGAGTTATGTCTCAAAATAATTGTGGTTGTGGCTATTAGCAAAATACAATTGAAATCAACATTTAAAAAAAA
This sequence comes from Panthera uncia, assembly GCF_023721935.1. Lineage (NCBI taxonomy): Eukaryota > Metazoa > Chordata > Mammalia > Carnivora > Felidae > Panthera > Panthera uncia. Next base: position 20,279,757 of record NC_064815.1, on the reverse strand, counting down.
AGAAAGACGAATTTTTTGAGAGAGCTCTACTGGGCAAGAACCAACAGCATGGGATTAAAAGGCTCTATCACTACTCAAAACATAAAATGATCTTTGGGCTCCCAACCTTTTATGGGCACAAGCCATTAGGAGAATAAGTGACACAGGCCCAAAGCAAGGTGTATTCCAAGGCCCTCATCAGGAGGGAAGGAGACTAGTGGAAAAGGGCAGAAGGTCTCCCAGATGGTGAAGCTGGGAATTATTCTTGACATCATTCAGTGAAATCAAGAGCAGTTTTCAGGAAGCAGAACCAGGATCTAATCAAGGAATATTCCTCACCCCAAAGTCTGTACGGCAAGATTTTAGAATTGCTCTAAGCTTTTGACCGCTATGTGTCTTCCATTGTTTTCTTCTTTCTTTCTGGATGGGATTGTTTTGGGTGGTTAACCCGAGTCTGTTCCACCCTTATATGTTGAGTGTGTTGGGGGCGAGGGGAGAGGGATTTGTTTTTTTAATCCATATGTCTCCAGATCAGGAGGAACCATACCCAGATTTAGTGTATATCATCAGGGTCTAGATCTTGAGTCTTTTTGTTCATTTATTTTATTTATTGAGAGACAGAGACGGGCAGAGAGAGAGGGAGAGGGAGAGAAAATCCCAAGCAGACTCCACACTGTCAGTGCAGAGACTGATGTGGGGCTTGATCCCACAAACTTTCAGATCGTGACTTGAGCCGAAATCCAGAGTCGAACGCTTAACCAACTGAGCCACCCAGCTGCCCCTAGATCTTGAGTCTTACATATTGTAATTGGATGGGATTTTTGAGTGTTTCTCTTGGGTAGGGATGAGTCTATTTTGTGGCTAAAGGGAGGAAAATGAATATTTGTGAGAAAGGGTGTGGGCTGTAACAGATTTTATTGTTTCTAATGATTTTTCCCCCTCCCTGTGAGAGGATCATCTCTCCCTGCCCACTGGCCCATTGATGTCAGGCTTGGGCCAATTAAATGCCAGTGAAAGCCATATATGAAAGTGATGGGTGTCCAAAGAGAAGTCGCAAAGCCGTCTTGTGTTCTGCTATTTCTTTTTTCCTTCTGTCACAAAAACACTTGTACCAAGTAGGGGCTGCTCCTGCACCGTGGCTCCTGGTGCATGCGATTTGAGAGAAATAAACCCTTATGTTGGCCACTAAGACTTTGGGGTCTCTGCAGTATAACTCACCCAAGAATGCATACAGAAATGTTTTAATTTAATGTGGATCACGGTGAAAGAAAGTTCTCGACCTTTTTCTTTCCCGGCTTTCTTGGTAAAGCAGTCATTACCTTGCTCGAAATATGTCCTTCTTCTAACAAATGAAAGGGGGTTTGAAATTTGCCGGAAATCGAAATGATTTAAATCTAAATGATCTGAATCGAAATGACTCAAGTTTGCCGGAAATCGAAATGACTCAAGTTCAAAGCCGTTTATATAAGTAAGAACAACTGGGGTGGGTGTGTAAAGTGGATTTGTCTCCAGCATCACAGTTTAGTGACTATGGAGTGAATTATGAGACGCACCTAGGGTTGACTCGCGGTCTAAAGAGTCCTTTAGATTTGATAGGGGAGCACGTGGTTGCTAGTCTGGGTGCTCCCAGAAGGTCGGCGAGATGCAGGAGGAGGGTGACGGACGTCACAGATGAGAAAATTTGGGCACGCCATCCACCGTGCCGCGATCAGAGACTGAGAGTGACAAAATCAAAGAGACTCTGAGAAAATGAGTAAGAATTTCCTGGAAGGCTGGAGGAAGGACCGGAGGAGCCGGAGAAATCCAGCTGAGACTCTGCTGAAAATCAGAAATTAGGTGAAAAGAATCAGCCAGAGTCTGACAAAGTCAAGGCAAGATGCAGATTCCAGAAATCTCCATTTTCCTTTCATTCACCTATCTGGGTCATCTTTTAATAATAGGATACTAATATTTAAACAAAATTAATTAAGTAGGATTCCAAGTTTCCTATGTTGTCAGAATAGATCTCTTTTACAAGTTTGAAAGGCATCACTGTCAAACATCATGCCAACAAGGATTCCTTCCAAGATCATCAGTCCCTGAGCTTTTTAATTTTACTTGAGTCAATTTTGGAATGATGTGCTTTTTTTTCTTTTTCCAGAAAACCGGCCAAAAGATCAGCAGGCAACTATACTCAATAGTGCTGCAGTTTTAAGTTTCTCTCAGTACTTTAAAAAAATATTTTTTAAATATTTATTTCTTTTTGAGAGACAGCGAAACAGAGCACGAGCCGAGGAGGGGCAGAGAGAGAGAGGGAGACACAGAACCCGAAGCAGGCTCCGGGCTGTCGGCACAGAGCCCGACGCGGGGCTCAAACCCACGAACGATGAAATCATGACCCGAGCCGAAGTCAGATGCCCAACCAACTGGGCCACCAGGGTGCCCCTCTCAGGACTTCTTACGTCCCATTGTTTACTTACAATCCTACTTGTTTTTCTTTCTCCTGGGTTTGGTTTTTGTTGTTTCATTCTGGTTTTACTAGATCATGGCTAAAGAATGCAGCCAGTACATCTGTTATTTTTCAGGAACATAAGGAGTTTTCTATTATGATATCTCTGCAGGGTCAATTGCACAATCATATTTATCTCCATTAATTATATTACGTAGCCTTACAATTCTAATCTGCTATCTCCTATAACCTTATTTTCTGGGGACTACTTGATTTGTCAAAGACCGTAAGTAACACATTAAAGTCTGTGAAGGGAGTTATATCTCAAAGTCCTAATATTTCTTAAATGAGGCCATTCCTTAGTGCAGAAAGATTGATTTCCTAATCCAACAAATAGTTATTGAGGCTGACTCGATGCCAGACACTGATGGAGATGCAAAGGTGAACAGGACATGAATCTTGCTCTCAAAAGACAAGCCAATAAGTAATTTTAATCCAGTGTGTTATTAGCCAAGCCAGGGGAAGCACAGGATGGCTTGGGAACCCCTGGGAAAGGCAGCGGGTTCTAGAGGGCTTTCTGGAGGACGGGGCTGTAACCGGAGACCTACAGACGTTTGCTGGGTGAGTGGGCATGGGAGACAGGCAAAGGGAAGCCATGGTGGCCACACGTCATGGCTCTACCAAGACCTAGGGTGTGAAAGCTGACATAGTCCTTGAATGGCCATAGGCTGAGGTCTTCTGGGGTCTGGGAGCAGGAGACAGTGGTGGAGGATGCAGGGAGAGCCGTGGGGAGGGTGCTAATCAGTGAAGGTCTTGTGTGCTCCAGTGAGGGACTTGGTTGCTTTTTGTTTGTTTTCACTTTTTTTTTCTTATTGTGGTAAAATATACATAAGCACAAATTTACCATTTCATCCATTTTCTTTTTTTTTTTTTAATTTTTTTTTTAACGTTTATTTATTTTTGGGACAGAGAGAGACAGAGCATGCACGGGGGAGGGGCAGAGAGAGAGGGAGACACAGAATCCGAAGCAGGCTCCAGGCTCCGAGCCATCAGCCCAGAGCCCGACGCGGGGCTCGAACTCACGGACTGCGAGATCGTGACCTGAGCCGAAGTCGGACGCTTCACCGACTGAGCCACCCAGGCGCCCCGCCATTTCATCCATTTTCAAGTATACGATTCTGTGACATGAAGTACATTCCCATCATTGTGTAATCATTAATTACCACCATCCATCTCCAGAACTTTTCCCATGTTCCTCAGCTGGAACCCCATGTCATGAAATGCCATCTCTCCATTGCCCCTCTCTGCTACTCCCGCCCCCCCCGGAACCCACCATTCTACTTTCCGTAGAGAGCCTAACATGCGGGGCTCAACAGTCGGTTGAGCATCCAACTCTTGATTTTGGCTCAGGTCATGATCTCAGGGTCGTGGGATCAAGCCCCATGTTGGACTCTGTGCTGAGTGTGGAGCCTGCTTAACATTCTGTCTCTCCTGCTCTCTCTGTCCCTCCCCTGCCTGTGCTCTCCCTCTCAAAAGAAAGAAAGAGAGAGAAAGAGAGAGAGAAAGAAAGAAACAGAGAGAGAGAGAGAGAGAGAGAGAAAGAAAGGAAGGAAGGAAGAAAGGAAGGACGAAAGGAAGAAAAAAGAAAGAAAAAAGAAAAAGTCTAACAGGAGTCTAATAGATTCTTCTAACAGGAGTCTAAGAGAATCTTCTATGATTCTCATAGAAGTAGAATCATACAGTCTTGTCCTTTTATGGCTACCTAATTTCACTTGGGTTTATCCACGCTGCTGTGGGCCTGCAAATATCTGATCTTGCCCCTGCTCTCAGTTTTCTTGGGTATATGCCACCCAGAAGCAAAAGTGCTGAATCATATGGTAATTCTAGGTTTAATGTTTTAAGGAATGGAGGTTGGCTTTTATCTTTTGGGTAGAATGGGGTGCCATTCAAAGATTTTCGCCGGAGAAATTACTTCCTCAGGTTTGGGCTTGAGAAAAATTCTCCTCCGTGGACAAGGGGCAAGAGGACCAGACAAGAGACTATTAAAGCAACAGCTTTAGAAAGCATGGCGGTCTTCACGTAACTTTCCAGGCCCAGGAGGGAGCCGTTCCGGCCCGAGGTGCCACATCAGCACACCAAAGCTTAGATAACCGTTGTGTCCTTGTAAATGCTCCTCTCCACCAGAAGCATGCAGTGAGTCGATTCCCAAACACCAAGCCAGCGCTGGGCCTCCTCGCCCCAACACAAGGAAGACCGTGGGGCCCCAGCCAATCAGATATTTTCTCTTTGTCTCATCCTTATTCTTTATTCTTTATTCCTTATCCTGTAAAAGCCTCCGGCCTTCCGCCCCACTTTGCAGTCCTCCGAATGCAAACTGTCCGCTTCATGAAGTGTAAACGTTTGCTTTTATCACCCAAGTTGTCTTCTTCGATCCCTCTTTAGCAGCGGGGCCGTGGTGACAGAATCGCAAACCACGCGAGAGCGTGATGGGCAGGACTCAATGATTCATTGTGTGTGGAGTGTGAAGGAGAATGAGCCAATCAGGATGACGCCCGTGCTTTATGTTCAGCCGGATGGGGGCACAGAAAGAAGGAACCTAGAGAGAAAGGTGACCAACTGAATTCTGGATGTGAGCATCGGAGGTTCCTGAGGGACAGCCCAACGAATAGCCCGTATCTAGATATGGGCTAATGATACAGCTTTGAAAGTCACTTGCCTACAGATGATAATAAAAGTCATCAGAAAGGATGTCAACACCCGGGAAGACGGTACGGAGTGTGAAAAAGCCCAGGAAAGGCACTGGGAGGACATCAAGATAAACAGGTTACAGCCTCCATCCATTACAGAATGAGCAGTGACACCGTGATTTGTAATAAATGTATATTTTGGTCTTCCATTTTTTTGTTCCTGGTTCCTCCCCCACAGCGCCCCAAACCCTTGGAATCTCCAAAGTGATAAGAGCAACGGAAGCATCTTTTGGTAAAATATTTGGTCTCTGGTCCTCAGTTCCTGCAATTGCCTTTGGCCATAAATGGGGGTCTGGTTATTCCCAAGCCCCTTTCAACTCCAACTGGGTTTATGTTAATGAGTGACTTTTGGAAGTCTCTGTAAGACCGGGGAGCAGGTGGCCAAGGGAACCAATCCTGCACAGATGGTTTGTAACTTTCAGTTCCACCCCCGGATTTCCAGGGAGGAGAGGGGCTGGAGGTTGACCCAGTCACCAGTGTCCAATGTTTTTTAATCAATTGTGCCTAGATTGTGAAGCCTCCATAAAAACCCAAAAGGAAGGGATTTTAGAGAGCTTCTAGGTTAGTGACACTTCCCTGTGCCATTGGGTCAGGACCCAAACTCCATGAGGACATCAGTTCCTTTGGGATCTCACCCTATGTATCTCTTTATCTGGCCATTGATTTGTATCGTTCAGTATCCTTTGCGATAAACCAGTAGTCTAGTGAGTAAACTGGTTTTCTGAGTTCTGTGAGATGCTCTAGCGAATTAACAGAACCCAAAGGAAGGGTGTCCCAGGGACTTTTGATTCATAGCCTGCCAGTCAGAAGGACGGGTAACGACCTGGATTTGCAATTGGCAACTCAAGTGGAGGGCAGTCTTGCGGGATTGAGCCCTTAGCTTCCGGAATCTGATACTGTCTCCAGGTAGATGGTCAGCATGGGGTTGAATTACAGGACCCCCAGCTGGTGTTGGAGAATTGCTTGGTAGTGTGAGGAAAAAACCCACACACACACTGGGATTGGGTACGGGACTGCAGTATACCTTTAATCAATACACACAATCAGTCATTAAAAACATATGCAAGTGTCAAAAAGAGACTAATAAAAAACAACAACAACAACAACCACCCACCTCAGACTCTTAAATATGGAGAGAACAAACTGATGGTTGCCGGAGGGGAGGTGGGTGGGGGATGGGTGGAATAGGTAAAGGGGATTAAAGAGTGTTCGTCATGACGAGCACTGAGTCATGTATAGAACTGTTGAATCATTATATTGTACATCTGCACCTAATATAACACTGTATGTTAATTATGCTGGAATTAAAGAAATAAAAATTTAAAACCAAAACCAAAAGCTAGGAGCCTAAAGTTTCAAGATATATCAAATTATTTTTCAAAATCACCTGTGGTGTCAAATGATACTAAATTTATCAGGCATATGTTATCCAAAAATAATTCAAAAAAAAAAATTAAGTGCCTTCTATTTGAAAAAAAAAATGTTTTTACATCAATATTGCTGCACTGGTTTTCTTTTGGAATCGATTTTCTGCTAAATCTTTGTCTCCTTTTAGGTTCTTTTTAAAACAAAAAGTTTATTTGTTTTAAGAGAGAGAGTGCATGAGTGGAGGAGACAGAGAGAGAGCTAGAGAGAGAGCTAGAGGGAGGGAGAGGGAGAATCCCAGGAAGACTCCATGTTCTCAGCATGGATTTTTAAAAAATGTTTATTTTTGAGAGAGAGAGAGAGAGAGAGAGAGAGCAGGGGAGGGACAGAGAGAGAGAGAGACACAGAATCCGATGCAGGCTCCAGGCTCTGACCTGTCAGAAGAGAACCTGACACGGGGCTCAAACTCACGAACTGGGAGATCATGACCTGAGCCAAAGTCGGATGCTTAACCGACTGAGCCACCCAGGTGCCTCAGATTTAAAAAAAAAAAAAAAAAACTAACCTGAAAAAAAAAATTAAAAAAAAAAAAATCCAACCTGAGATTCTTTGCTTTTCAATGGTGGAGGCTAATTCCATTTTTATATTGTAATAAACATGTTTGGCTGGACTTTTATTTCATCCTCTGCTTTCTCTATGGTTTCCTTGCTTTTTGTCTTTTGCAAAACATAAAAAATAAAATAAAACCCCAAACCTATAGTTGTTTTGTTTTGATTATACCGGTGGATATCTTTCTATTTATCAAATGCATTGCTTAGGCCATGATTTCTTATATTATCAAATTCAGGAAATTAAATTGCATTTTCTCATCTTTGCTTGCATATGATAAGAAAGTTTATAATACCTTTATTTCTGACCTCTTACCCACCACTTTATAGCCTTGCTAAGTTTAATTGGAAATTTACTGTGACACATTTCCTACCATGTGCATTTTTCTAGAACAGTATTTGGCTTCTGCATTTAATTTTACAACAAAATTTATAACAGCTTTCTGCTACCTCATTGTATTTAATTGATTTCCATGCTCGTTTCCATTTTTCTACGACTGTCCCAACGCTGAGTACCTGACTTTCATCCAAATATCTGCTAAGAGAATTTTTGAAAATAGTTTGATACTGAAGCATTTGTGAACACTACCTTTTCTGAGTTCTTATAATCTGATACTTTGCTCCCACCATCTCCTATGGCAGAAAACTCAGCTTGGTATAAAATTCTAGAATCCCACAAATCTCCTCAAAGCGCCCTCGAAACTTCTCCAGATCTTCTATTGTTCAATGTGAGGGAGGAGCAAAGAGGTCAGATAGTGGCCTGCGTTTTTACTTGGATGATCATTTCTTTCTTATTCTTGGACTCTAGTAGGAATATTGCATTATGACATTTCAAAAATGTTTTCCATTCTGTGTTGTTATATGATTTGTATTTATTTATTTTTATCTTTAAGATTTTATTTTTTAATTATTATTATTATTATTTTTTGAAAGAGAGAGAGAATCTCAGGCAGGCTCAATGCTCAGCCCAACATGGGGCTGGATCCCACAACCCTGGGATTATGACCTGCACTGAAATCGAGTCTGACGCTCAAGTGACCCAGGCACCCCTGATTTTATTTTTAATTTATCTCTGCACCCAACGTGGGGCTCAAACTCACAACCCCAAGATCAAGAGTCATAGGCTCCACCAACTGAGCCAGCCAGATACCCCAAGTTACATGTTTGGCATTGATCTGGGCTGGGGTTTTGTGAGGGGGTGTTTCATATTTACACTAATGTCAGTTTCTGCCTCCTGCTGTTTCCTGACAAGGACTTTGACTGCTGTCTTTCTCCTGTTCTATGAATAGGTCCCTTCCGGGAACACAAATTGTTCTAAAGTCTCTCCCCATTGTTTCTGTACTTTTCACCTCTTCTCTGATCATTTTCATCTCTTTGCTTTGTATTTCACATCACTGCTTCCCCTCTCCCCCCATTGTTAATTCCGGTCCTACGATCTGCGGTTGAAGGTGTTAATTCTGCAGTGTCATTTGATTCCTTCCGCGGTCATTATTTTAGTTCATTCCCTTTGTGCCCAGGCTGTTATTGTTGCTTTTTTTTTTTTTTTTTTTAGTTGATCCAACATCTCTCGCGTTGCTTTTAAAGATTAAAATATTAAAGAACATCAAACAGGCATCTCCTACAATTCTTCCCTGACGCACTTTGCAGGCACGCTCCTCCTCTCTATGCTTTTCCTTAGGCATGCTGCATTGTAATTAATCCCATGCTACCATTGCTGGTGTTTCTGTTTACCTAGAAGTGAATGAGGAAATGTAGGACTTGCAGAAGAGACCAGGTGGGATGTCTCAGTGACTCAGAGACTCAGTGCCGGGTTGGCTGTGGGACTTTTGCTGAGCATCTGCAGCTGTGGGTATCTATGATCTCCCACCTGCAGTTCCTTGGGCCATTCCTCAGGTGCCGCTTTGTGGATTTGTGGATGCAGATTACTCTTGCTCAGGAAGCATGGTGCTCTCTCTGTGTCTCTTTTAAGTTTGTTTTGAGAAAGAGAGAGAGAGTGGAAGAGAGAGAGAATCCAAAGCAGGCTCCCCGCTGTCAGAGTGGAACCTGATGTGGGGCTGGAACTCACAAACTGCGAGATCGTGACTTGAGCCCAAGTCGAAGGTTTGACAGACTGACCCCGCTTCGGGTGCCTCAGGAGGCGTGGTTCTCTTCAGGTGGGAAGATCCTGAACTAGTCTAACGCAGAGGCTCTAAAGTGGATTTCCTGGACCAGCAGCACCAACGGCACCCGGGAACTGGTCGGAAATGCAATTCCTCCGGCCCTACCCCGGGCCTCCTGAGTCCGGGATTCTGGGGGACGGAATCCAGCAACTGTATCCAACAAGACTGCAGGGGATTCCCTCGCTCACTCGACTTTGTACCAATAGACATGAACTTCTAGCACAGAAGGGAGACCCAGGGCAGGCTGTCCCCGTGTGGCCATCTACCGTGCTGATGAAACATGCCAGTCCTTCACGCTCTGCTCTCCTCCGCGTCATCGATGCTGGCGATCACGGTCTCTAAGTAGGTGCGTAAACAGAGGAGTTGGTGGGACCCATTGGTACCGCAGGCTTCCCGGAACTCCTTACCACCGCTCTCCCCACCGGGGGTTCTTTGGTCTGTTCACGCGCCTCTGCCAAGAGGTGGTGGGCACTCTGAAGGCCTGCGCTGTGCCTTACACGGCGTCCACGGCCAGTCCCGTCACGGAGCCTGGCCCTGGCCGGCTGCGGGACAGATGTTCGCTGAAAGAATGAGCGTGAGTCCTCCATTTGTTCTAAGCATAGTCCTTCCTACGTGCCTTCCCTCTCCGTCCAAGGTCCCTCCACCCAAAATCCGACAGAAGGCCAGAAAGAGCCCCTGTGCCACGGGACCCGCCATGCTCAGATTCTCTATCATTTCAAGGTGGAAGGGCAGCATCGTTGAATGCATTTTCCTGCTGTGAGAGGAACCTCAAGGGTGCCTGAGTTTTTAGCGAAGCCCTGAATTCTTGATAAGGTGTAATACTCGGCTGCTGGACGGATGGAGCTCTCTTGCTCTCTGCTGGGCGCTCTGCTCTGTGAGGAGACAGCGAGACGGGGGGCCCCCGCTTTCCTGACCGGACGGATTCAGGTGGATCCAAACTCCCTCACCACGGGAAGGCGTGAAATTAATTCGATGACATAGTTCTTTCTCCTCCGGAGAGAAGCACGGGCTGAATGAGCTCCGGAACATTGCCCACTTCTACTCTTTTCTCCGTCCATCTGCAAAAGGCCTCATCCTACCCAAAGAGAGCTGCCCAAATCAGTGGGCCAGAGCTTGTCAACCAGGGGGTGGAGCTGTTTACCATGGTAGTGACCCCTGTCGTCTGGGACGTCCGGATGCCATCTTGGGCAGCCGGAGTTCCGCTGCGTGACTGAATGCTCTCACCCATTTATCTCGGTGCAGCATGAACATACAGCCATCTTCTCTAAGTGGGCACCCATGGGGCAAGGCCACACAGGGTCATTTGATCTGCAGAATTTCCTGCCCGTGCCTCCACCCTTCCTGCTTGGCCCCACACCATGGACAACACAGCCTCCCCCGTCTAGTAAGAAGTCCTCTCCCGAGAAAGGGCGTGTCTTGCCATCAGCCTGCCAACCGTGTCCAGGGGTGAAGCACGGGAGATGCCAGGGTAACCAGAGAGACCTCCAGAGTCCTTCCTGGCCCCAAGATTTTCTCACGTGGACAACCAAACCGGGAGACTGGGCTGTAAAGGCATGGGGAGACCCCTCCCCACCGTGAGCAAAGGGGCAGACACATCTGGAGCCTGGACAAGATGAGCAGACCGGGCAAAGGAAGAAGAGGTTGGTGGAGTTGACAGCGGGCATCAGGCTGTGATGGATCCATTGGATTCACGAGAGTCCCCACACTTGATGTGGGGACATGAGGACAGAGAGGAGGAGAGTGCGGTGTTCCATGGTCCCACAAGGAACCGGCTCAGGTTAGCCCGGGGATTGGCTCAGCCTCTGCAAACACCCCAGTGCGGTGGTGACCCAGAAGAAAGATGAAGACCCATCACCGCGCCACAATGAGGTTGAGTACCTACCTGTTTACTGCCGCATTCTGGAAGACGGTCTCCGCTGACTGCCAGCCCGGTGGAGCGGACCTGTGGCTCCGAATCTACGGCTGACATGGCAGAGGCTTTGCCCTCCGGGAAAGACTCACCGTTCTGAACGAAAGCAAGGAGCAGCTTTGACCTGCCCCCGCCATCACCATGGCAGGTGCCCCTCCCCAGCCCCTGCTCCGAAAGCAGCTCAGAGCCCGGCCCCGGCCGCTCCCGGCTAAGTGATTCTCCTTCTGCTCCTCCTCAAAGGCCATCTCCGACAGGGCAGCTTGGAGGGGACGCTGAAGCGGCCCGTGTCCCCGCAGCCTGCCCAGCGCTCAATGAAGCAAGATGTGCATGCGTCGTGCCTCGTTTGTCCCAGGCTCCTCCACGTGTGGTGGCTCACCCAGCCTCCAGCCCCGTATGTCTTACGGAGGGTGGCCCCGAGCACACACTCCCACGGTGCGGCCAGGGTCCAGGGCCACTTTACTCTCTGCGGCTCATGTCTCGTCGTAGAACCCAGGCTGCACGGTAGACGTGCTCCCCTGCCGTACGGGTAACAAGCGATGGCATTTGAACTGGCAGTGCCTTTCCGGGTGAAGATCTGTAAATACAGAGAACTGGCTTGGGACGCGCGCCCACCGATGGGTCCTCTGGCTGCGAATCCGAGACGAGACGCCCAACGAGACCGGACTGTCTGCAGGTCAAACGCGTGGCTTCCAGTTTGACCGGTAGCGGGTGGAAGGAGAGCCTGGACGTAGAGCAAGCTTCCTCTGCGCTCGGATTTGGACGGTGGGCGGGGCCTCGCCGGAGCCTCGCGGTTAACTAATGGAGCCGACGGAGGAAGGGAGTGAGATTAGGATCGGGGTTCCGGATTTCGGATTTCGTCTCTGCCTTCTCCCTTCTGCCAGGGCCACACGCTCTGCTGCTTTAATCTGAACTTGGGTTTGGGGATGTGCACCTCGCTCACCCCGGCGTGACTGTTAAAACGTGCTGGCCAGGTTCCCCTGTGACGGGGGGCACAGCCACAGGTCAGACTCTGACTCTGACTGTGGCTGCGATATTTATGTTCTCTGGAGGCATTGCTTCCACTTATTCAACAGCTATGTTCTGAGCACCTGCTAAGTGGCAGGCCCCGTTGTCGTAGGCGCTGCGGACACATCGGAGGGCGGGGGGGGGGGGGGGACAGAGAAAATTCCCTGTCCTCACGGAGCTGAGTGTAGTTGGGACAGACCGAAAGTGTGAACAGAATGTCAGATGGTGAGGTAGGTCGCACGCCCAGGGGCGCCAGAAGGAGGTTCTTGGCGACGGTGGTGGCGAATTTGTTTTCGTTTTTGTTTTGTTTGTTTTGGGTTTTTTTATCGTTCGTATTTATTTTTCTTTTAACTTAGATTTTTGTCAGTTAACATATGGTACAATATCGGTTTCAGGAGTAGAACCCAGGGATTCATCACTTACATACGACATTGGGTGGTTCACTTTTAAACGAGGAGGTCGGGGTGGTGGGGGGGTCCTGCCATTTGGGCAGAGACATCAGGAGGTGAGAGTGGGTGGGGTGGCTCTTTGTCGGGAGGAGACTCCAGGCACACGGAATGGTTGGTGACAAGGCCACGAGGCGGGCAGCTGCTTGGGGTTCGGGCCGGAGGGGCTGGAGGGCAGGGAGCGAGGGCGCACTGGTCTACAAGAAATATGTCTCATGTTCAACAGGAAACTGTTTCTCCTTTTAAAATGGAGATAATCGGGGCACCTGGCTGGGTCAGTCGGTTAAGCCTCCGACTTCTGCCCAGGTTATGAGTTCGAGCCCTGCATTGGTCTCTGCACTCACAGTGTGGAGCCTGTTTGAGATCTTCTGTCTTCTCTCTCCCACAAATAAACATTAAAAAATAAAACGAAACGGGGCACATGGGTGGCTCAGCCGGTTAGGCATCTGGCTTCGGCTCAGGTCATGAATCTCGCAGTTGGTGAGTTCGATCCCCGCGTCGGGCTCTGTGCTGACAGCTCGGAGCCTGGAGCCTGCTTCGGATTCTGTGTCTCCCTCTCTCTCTGCCCTTCCCCCCCTCACACTCTGTCTGTCTGTCTCTCTCTCTCAAAAATAAACAAACATTAAAACAAAACAAAACAAAGTAAAATCAAATGGAGATAATCAACGCACTACAGCGCAGTCCCTGTTGGGTAAGGTTAAAGGGGTGATAACTGGGTACAGGGCAAATGAGAGGACATTCACAGCTCACCGCTCCCAGTCTCAACCGCCACAGTGACTGGAGCCTTAGCCTGAATAACAATTCACTCACCCAGTACCTTTCCGCCAGCTTGATCTGTCCCACTGGAGTGTGAGCGTGTGAGGAGCCTGGAGAACAGAGTTTTCTGGGGCCCTCCTACGAGTGGGTTTTGTGGAAGGCCGAAGAACAGCCCCAAAGATATCTACATCCTAATCCCAGGGTTTGCAAATCGGTACCCTAATGTGGTAAAAGGGGCTTTGCGGGGGTGACCGAGTTAAGGACGTTGAGACGGGGAGATTATCCTGGATTCTCTGGGTGGGTCCTAAATGTAATCACAAGGGCCCTTACAGGATGGAGGCCGAGGGAGGTTGGGCGCAAGAGGACAAGGCAATATGATAAGGCAGTGCTGCCCTTAAAGATACAGGGAGGGCCACATGCCATGGGATACAGGCAGTCATCAGAAGCTGGAAAAGACAAAGAAACAGTGCTCCCCACCCCAGAGCCACTAGTAAGAACACGGCCCTGCCAACACCATCATCTCAGCCCAGTGAAACTGATTTCCGCCTTCTGATCTCCAGAATGCTAAGAGGATAGATACATTTATGTTACTTCCAGCCACAAAGCTTGTCACAATTTGTTATAGCGGCCATAACAAGTTTATGTTTGGTTTTTGTTTATAAAATAAAGGCATTTTGCCAAGAGCTCGCTCAGGTCTGGGAAGAACTCCTCTCACCTTCGAGAGTTCGGACCCAGGGGACACCGTGGTTTGTCAGGAGAGGGTCGCACAGCTACCAGACTGTCCAGTGTGGGGGCCGATGGCAAACCGTGAACACTCTCCTTAATAGTGGGCTCCCGTGAGACAGGGGCAGAGGGTCCCAAGAGGGAGCCCACTCTACCCGGCCCCTGGGAGATGTTTAAAGTCTGCAGTGTCTTGGGGATGATGGAGTGGGACGATCAGAGACAACTAGGAAAAATACCTGTGCCCTCAGAGCAACTCTTGAGAAGCAAAGACATACGTAATTCCCCTCTGCACGTCTAATGGGGTTGGTGTTATTAATGTGAGGGAGTGTTAAGGCAAGCATGTATGACAGATCTGATTGAAAGTGAAGGCATAATGAAGAAGCCAGTGGTGTGTGTGTGTGTGTGTGTGTGTGTGTAAGTCCTTAGTTAGGAATACATTGAGAAAAGCCCCACGACCTTGGCTTCTGTCCAGACACTGTCGTGTAGGGCTGTGTGACCCAGTCAAGGTTTCTAAGCTTCTCTGTTCCTTAGTTTTCCCCTATGGAAGAATACAGTGTTATTGATATCACCGGATTGTTCTGTGGATGAAACCCTTTTTATCCTAAAATGCACAGCTCCTTGTACTTCGTACAGGTTGCCTGCTCTGTTGTGCCCCCCCCCCCCCCCCCCCATGAAAAGTTAAGTGGATCCAGTGTCCCCGGGTCAGTTATCACAGAGGTAAGACTCGACGGAGGCTGCGTCCAGGGTCTGTTTTCTCCCCTTAGTTGGTTGCCGTGGCAGTTCCGGAAAAATGGGATTAATCAGCTGGGTTCTCCGTATCCCCGTGCAAATAAATGCAGAGTATTTGTGCCACTGGTTGATGCAGGGGCTAATGGAATTGTAATCGAGGATGGATTCTGCCACTAACTGGCCGAGTGTCCTTAGGCAGGTCACTTAATAGCTTGGGATGTGTTTCTTTATCCATTTAAAATATAATGATGATGATGATGATGAGACAAGAATAGTAATAATGAAGTAATACTCATAATAATAGTAAGAAGAAGATCTGTCTTAGCCACCTCTTAGAGATCTGGGGAGTCTCAAATAAAATAAGAATGTTAAATCTTTCTAATGAAAAATGCAAGGTAATGCAAATATAAGAGATAATTTTGATAGGCCTATTCACGATGTGATGTCTGATTTCATCTCCGTATTTAGGCTCATGGAATCCACCTCTGCTCCAGGCTGGAAGCCGAAGTCGGCCGACACGTAATTCTGTCTGAGAACAGTGAAATTCCAGCTCCTCGTGGCTGCAGCATACCTGGGTTTTTTTTTTTTTTTCCTCATTTAAAGACTGTCACTTAGGCTTTTAGGATTCTCTTGACAGCTTCCATCTGGCATTCAGCAGAGCAACAGAGGAGATGTCATTGCATGACTTGTCTCGTTCTGGAACGTTCCTTTTCCCATACCCATGACCCCAGGCAAGTAATTCTTAGCGACTATCCTCAGATAGAGAAGAAAGCCATTTCCGATGGGCTGGGGGTTGGGGGAGAGGAGCCAGATAGGAACCACCTGTAAATGCAGATAAGGAATGTAGAGCCGGTTGGCGGCTTGGATTGCCTTTGCGATGAGTGGGACCTGTCTGGATCCGGGAACTTGTTGGGAAACAAGGTCCCGGAAGCCAAGGTGACCTGTTGAAAATCCACCAGTGACTCCCTAGGTCTCTCATCATCGAGTCCAAGTCCTTCAACACTTCCCCTCACACGTGATACACATTATCCCACACCCGGGTTTATCATCGCACCTACAATGGTGTATGAAAATTTCCCGCTGACGTTTCTGCCTTGTCGTTAGACCAGAAGATCCTTGAGGACAGAGGTGTATTCCGTTGGTGGTTTTATTTCTACAGCACCTAGCAGAAGTTAGCCCGAGCTCGGCATTGGCTGAATGGAAGAATGAGTGCAGGCTGTCTTGAGACATGGGTAAAACCATCAATGCATCGAGGAAAGCTCCCACGCCCAGAGAAGCAGGGCAAATGGAAATGCCCCAGAAACGGGCCACGATCACATATGAAAGTTAAAGCAAGAGGATGAATTGAACAAAATCCAGGGGCAATCATAAAAGGTAAAGAGGGGACGACACGGGATGCACAATGGATGAAGTGGGACGACATGGGATGCACAATGGATGAAGAGAAGGTGACCAGATACAGGATGAAGAATCAAGAGACCAGAATCAAACGGGTCTCGGCTGAATAGAGGGCAGAAAAGAAACAAGCACATAGAAATGAAAGAAAAGAATGGCAAGGTAGGGCTGTGTGTCCCTTCCAGGATAGAGAATTAGTAGCATTCGTGGTTAAAAATTAAGAGAACTAAGGTACTTTGTTCTGAGATTGAGAAGGGAAAGGAAGGTGGTTATTTTTTCCCTTAGAATCCAAAATTAGTTAGAATATCCTTGACCCAGTGTTAGTTCCCAGAGGCAACCCATGCAGTTCAGAGACCTTCCTCCTCCAGGAAAACAACCAGACAGGAGTCCAGGGGTAAGCCCATGGCTCTCTGTTCGCGAACCAGATCACAAATGCAGGCCATTTTAAGCCATATGGCCCTTTGTTGTAGGAACTGGAACCCAATCGTGGTGTGTGGGAATGTGGCACGGCGCTCTGTTTTCGCAACCGGATCACAAACACGGCACTTCGTTAAGCCCTTGGCCTTATGTTTTAGTAGCCGATCACAAATACAACATTCGGTTGGGCTGCAGGGTCCCCTGTTTAGCAACCAGATCGCCAATACGGCACTTGGGTTAAGTTACGCTTGCTTCTGTTTTGTGTCACCAAATCACAACTAAGGCATGCGGTTTCATAACCAGATCACAAACGTGGCACATGGGTAAGTGGTGTAGCTTTCCAACGTAGGAGCCAGAGACAGTCTGGAGACTGCGGTTAAGCTGTAGCCTCTCTCCCTTTTGCTAAGCAGGTCACACGTCTAGCAGGTGGCCCTGTGTCTCAGATCACAAGTTGAGCACACAGCTAAGCTGTGCGGGGCTGCGTTTGTTGGATTCAATTACACATCCCGACCTCATCCTTTAAGAGTTTATTTGTTGCCTATGAAATTTTAATCAGCTAAAGATAAACATTTTGGAAAACAAGATAACTGAGGCCGTGAAACCAGAGGCTCCACGTCAACACTTAAAAAGGCAGATTGGGCTCATGTCAGGGAAGTGAGGGAGGTCAAGGGGAGGGATTCTGGAGGAAACATACCACCCCTGCCAGAGCTGGTGACGTGGGGACATCAGAACAGCGATGGGATAGACCAAGGCCATTTCATTAGATGCTCTTTGCCGCTGTGGATTGTCACGCTGGAGAAGAACTCGGCGTTATAATTTGAATCACTGCGAGGCAAATATTTACTCCCCACGCTTATGCTGTGACTGGAGCATATTCTGGCCCCAGAATTAATGGTGTGGGGCTTGGCGATGTGACTTGCCTCGGGCGCTAAGATGTCAGAGGAAGTGGCATTAGCAGAGGTAGCTGGGCAGCACCTTCTTGTACCAATGACGTCTCAATGCAAAAACCTTTCTATGAGTTTCGGCTGCCGGGGCCCGGAACAAACACAAGTCGGGCAGACCCGAGCCCAACTTGCCCTGGAAGCAGAGCCTCCCAGCTGACCCTCAGCGTAGATCAGCTGACTTGGCAGAGCCATGAGCGTCCCTGTAAGTGCCTCTTGTGACACGTCACTGGGTTTGGGGGTGACTTCCCGTGCAGCATCATCGTGCAACATTAACTGATACACTTGGAATTTCCAAGGGCGGGAGTAACCGCACCGCGGGAGCGGGAAGCGGCACCAAGGAAAAGGCCACACGGCCGATGTGGCTCTGAGCGAAGGTCAGGTCTAACAGGAAACAAGGGAAGAAACGCCGACCCAGATGCACTGGCTTTACCCTTCATGGAGAAGCGGCTCTACAGAGATAAGCTTCCCCTCACGCACCTGCCCATGCTCCCGGCCCCCTCCACGCTTACGTATGTGGCCAGCCCACTGACACTCATACTAGTTGACCGCAAATTCTATTCCATTATTTAGCTTTCTTTATGCAAAGGACGGTGTGCTGGAGGAAATGAACACACCGAGCTTGCAACCTGCGAAAAGAATTCAAGACATAAAAATGGCAGGAGCACTTCCGAGGCTGGACAAAACATACGTTTGAAAAATGTAGGAAATAAAAGTCAACTCCACACAGCAATTGCTTTGTGCTCCCCGTGGTATTCTTATATACATATATTTGTTGATTAGATGGAAACGAGTTAATATGTAAGAAGGAGTGTCTTAAAAATCTAATAACGCTATAGCAGAAATGACGACAGGAGCAGCAAAGAGCAAGATTTATAGGAGAGAAAATGGACTCAGTGATTCAGATGGCAAAACAAATATCATCAGCTCTGACATGCAGAGAGAAGGATCCAGAGATGAAAAGCATACGAGAGGAGATGATAAATATACGGGACATAGAATAGAGATATACAGAAAACCATTATTTCTTTAAAAAAATTTTTTTAATGTTTATTTATTTTTGACAGAGAGAGAGAGAGACAGAGAGAGAGACAGAGAGAGAGAGAGAGAGAGAGAGAGGATGAGTGGGGGAGGGGCAGAGAGAGAGGGAGACACAGAATCCGAAGCGGGCTCCGGGCTCTGAGCTGTCAGCACCGAGCCCGACGCGGGGCGCGAACCCACAGGCCTCGAGATCGTGACCTGAGCCGGAGTCGGACGCTCAACCGACTGAGCCACCCAGGCGCCTCAAGAAAACCATTATTTCCAAAGAAGAGCCAAGAAGACACAGAACAGAAGCAATAACCAAATAATAATAATAAGACAATACATCCTAAAAGTTTAGTTCTCCAGATCTTTAGGCCTTACTGTGTATCAAGTAACATAATTTCAAAGATGCCAACGCTTAGACACATCTGGATGAGATGTTTGAAATGCAAAAACGAAAACTGTTGCAAAACATCTCAGCGTCAAGAGCAGGCTACCTCCCAAGTAAGAAAACTGGGCCTTCTTGGACACGTGCTGTGCAACCCTGAGCTCCAGAAGGCAGTGGAGAGATATCACTGGGACTTTAAGAGGCCGTGTTTTACTTACGAATTTGACACCTGGCAGGTTCTGATTCATCTTCAAAGACAACAGACCTTGTAACAGCTCTGCAAGAGTTCAGAAAGCATAAAATCCACCACCCGTCCTAAACACATCATTTAAAATGCACATCGGCTCACTGACAGATGAATAAAATGAAGAGTTCAGGAATGGGGAAAGCAGGACCTAAAGGGACTATTTCTGAGAACTGAAACCATCCAATCTAACGTGTACTTTAAAATGAATGTTGTAAACATGACTATAAAGCAAAACGCAAATAAAATAAGATGGCTATTTCTTAAAAATAAAGGCATAGTATGAAAAACCAGTAATTTAACCATAACAAATTGGATCTAAATCCCATATTGCACGATTGAAGATCAAAACGTAAAAAAGGGAGAGATAATAAGGGCAGAAAAAAGTACTAATTTCTTTTTGTTTCTCCCCATGAAATATGGGATTGTGATACCTCTAGCTTTGTTCCTCTTTCTCAAGATTGCTTTGGCTATTCAGGGTCTTTTGTGGTTTCGTACACATATTAGGATTATTTATTGCAGCTCTGTGAAAAATGCTGTTGCTTTTTGATAGGGATTGCATCAGATCCGTAGATTGCTTTGGGTAGTACATACATTTCAACAATATAGGTTTTTCCAATACTTAACAGTTTTGGCTATCCATGAGCATGGGATATCTTTGCATTTGTTTGTGTTATCTTCAATTTCATTTGTCAATGTTTTATGGTTTTTCGAGTCCAGGTCTTTCACCTCCTTGGTTAAGTTCGTTCTGAAAAAAAAAAAAAAAGTACTAATCCCTTTATTTAAACGGGGGCAGAGTTCTCATTTAATCGCACTGGTTAGTAGATTAATGTTAAGTGATAGTTGTGGCAACGGGCGTATTTATCATGTTTCTGATTTTAATGGAAATGCCTTTGAGGCTGTATCTAAATATATTGTTTTTTGTTTTTTTTTTTTTTACAAATTTTGTTCTGTTGAAGATAGGCCCAGGAAGTGAAGTGCTCATCTAAAATAACTACATGAGGGGCGCCTGGGTGGCTCAGTCGGTTAGGTGTCCGGCTTCAACTCAGGTCACGATCTCACGGTCCGTGAGTTCGAGCCCTGCGTCGGGCTCTGGGCTAATGGCTCAGAGCCTGGAGCCTGCTTCCAATTCTGTGTCTCCCTCTCTCTCTGCCCCTCCCCCGTTCATGCTCTGTCTCTCTCTGTCTCAAAAATAAATAAATGTTAAAAAAAATTAAAAAATAAAAAAATAATAAAATAAAATAACTACATGAGTAAATAGACTTTCATGGTAAATATGAATGAGGGGGTGACTGGTGGCTCAGTTGGTTAAGGGTCTGACTCTTGGTTTTGCCTTGGGTCATGATCTTGCGGTTTGTGAGTTCGAGCCCCACATCGGGCTCTACACTAGTGGTGTGGAACCTGCCTGAGATTCTCTCCCTTTCCCTGTCTTTCCATCCCCTGCTTGCTCCCTCTCTCACTCTCTCAAAATAAATAAGCATTTAAAAAAATAATAAAAAAATATGAATGAGAAATATAGCGTATTATTCCCCCCACTGGAAATTAGAAATATAATTAGTATAAATGTTTCTGACCGGTCTTGTAGTCAAAAAATCAGTTGAATTTTCCATAGGGTGGTGTTTGCCAATAATTAAACAGGGAAACCTTTTTTCAGGTGATACTGTCTCAGCCACTGAGGTTGTCCCCATCCTGTCTTATCCCAGGTAGGCATGTGACTCACTTTTGACCAAAGAGACATGCTGTGCTGTCTGCTGGGGGTCCTGGGAAGCATTTTGTCCACAGAAAGAGCACCACAGAAAGAGAAGACTCCTCTTTAAGCTCTGGGCACTGTCAGGTCTAGATGTGATGTCTGGAACAGCCACAATCATCTTGTTACTGGCACGAAAATGACATTGTTCTCGTCACTGTGCTTTGTCCCTGCTCTACAATGTCTGGGGTCTATTTGGAAAAAGACTGGAAAGCTGGGGTGGCTTGACAGTTGTGGCCGAATCATCTGAAGGCTTGTTCACTCACGTGTCTGGTGGATCCGAGGAAGATTCCAAGACCAGCGTTGCCAAGGATGGAGCCTACCCATGACCACTTCATGTGGCTTAGCTTCCTCACAGCATGGCGGCCACAGCACGGCAGGCAGTTGGACTTCTCTCGTGGCAACTCAGGGCTCCGAGTGGGACTGTTCCGGCAAACAAGGTGGATGCTGCCTGGCTTTTCTGACCTAGCGGTGCATCATTTCCACCGAATTCTGTTGGTTAAAACAAGTCACAAGCCCACCAGACTCAAGGGAGTGAGAAGGTGGACCACCTCTCTACAGGGGGATTGCCAAGGTCATGCTGCAGAACATGTAGTGCTACGGCCATATTTGGAGAACGCAGATGGGAGGAAGAAGGGAGGAGGAACTACTGACTCAACCAACCCTGAAGCTCCTTCTACTCCACGCTTTTTTTTTTTTTTAATGTTTTTATTTATTTTTGAGACAGAGAGAGACAGAGGAGGAGCAGGGGAGGGGCAGAGAGAGAGGGAGACACAGAATCTGAAGCAGGCTCCAGGCTCCGAGCCATCAGCACAGAGCCCGACGCGGGGCTCGAACTCACAGACCGTGAGATCATGACCTGAGCCGAAGTCGGCCGCTTAACCGACTGAGCCACCCAGGCGCCCCTCAACTCCACGCTTCTGTTCACTGAGATACTTCCTTACCCCTTCAGCCAGTTCAAGTTGGTGTTCTGGCTGCTTGCAACAGAAAAGCATTCTAACAGAAACAGATATTGATATCCTGCAGAGCCAAGTGCATGGAGAAAACCGTCCAGAGAATGCTTGTATGTCGGTAAAGAATGCACACGTTCCTGGAAGGCAGATCTGTGGTTTAATTGCTGAGTCTTCTTGGGCATTTACTGAATCTCTCCGAGCCGAGCCTCAGTGTCCTTATCTATAAATGGGAATAATAATCCTAATAGGGTCGTAGGGAGGATGGAATGAACCTGCATCTGTAAAATGCTTATTGTTGTCCCCGGCACAGAGGAAACCGTAAATGACAGCCTACACCAGCCCTGTTTTGCGGTCGAGTATGTGGCAGCATTTTGGGGAAAAGCCACATTTAGGATGTATCCTTTCTATTACCAGGGTGTGTGTGTGTGTGTGTGTTCTAGGTATTTATTGAAGTGCTCTTCCTTCCCCCTCTGAAAGAATGCCCTTTTAAAAGGAAGAAAATCGTGGAAGCCTTTGTCACAAAATGACAGCCAAGGGATCTTTATTGTCTTAGTGCCAGAATCCTGTCAAAAGCAGAAATCCAGCCAAACCTAGTTAAGCAACAAACAGGGGCTGTTTTAAAAGGATACCAGTGTGTGTGTGGTGGGGGGGGGGGGGGGGCGGGGGGGGGCCGGTGGTGACACTGAATCCTAGGAGAGGAAGCAAAGGATAGGACAGTAGTTCTCAGGACCCAAGGGCTGCCGTCCTCCCTCGGGTGACTAAAAGCGGAACATGGGGACCACCTCCCTTCCCCCAGAAGGCAGCCGTCACCCCCTGTCCCTTCCCGGGCTTTAAGACCCTCAGTTCTTTCTGTTTCTCTGTACCCATGGCTGGAAGGGGCCCCCGCTCAGTTCACGCCAACAAAGACTGAACGTAATCACGGGTGGGGGGCGGGGGGCAATTGCAACAAGAACACCACCTCCCAGCCCATCCTGGTCTAAGGCTCACCCTGGGTTCTGGATGTTCTATGAGGGAGAAGTGTTTGGCTCCTACCTCATGTAGAGGGACCGGGGGTAGGCTGGGCATATCCGGTCACGTGACGGCCTTGGAGGGGCAGGATTCACTGGGCGTGACATTTGGAGAATCACAGCTTGAGCATGGGAACTTGGATGATTCAAGAAAGAAATGCCAGGCCGCCCTGCCGGGGCTGCTTGTGTCTCCCCACAAGGGAGTACACAAGTGGGGGGCTCTGCACTGTCCCACGAGCGGACCCCCATGTTCCCGGTGGCCCTTTCAAATTTCTCCTCGGATGTTGACAGCTGCCATTTTGTGTGGGCTCGGGGAGAGCCCAAATACGTCGTCCCCAGGGGACTCAACACTAGTTTCAGAAAATCAGGGGATGAGTCGGAGCTCTTGGTATTTTTTTTGCCCCCGTGGCTTAGCTGATTTCTTCCTGTGATGCTGCCAGCATGGTCGGTGGCACAAGAGCAGGGCGTCCAAGTTTACAGTCAATTCTAAATTAAGAAAACCTCGGTGCAGCCTGGAACCCAGCCAGAGAAACGCATCGGTACATTAGCTTCTTCCATTTGCAGCCTTTACGAATGCCAGCAAGCTGTGCTTGTTATACAGGGGGCTTTGATAACACGCTAATACGCTTAGCGAGGTAAAAATAAATAATAGGGCCTCTTGGAGCTCTCCTGGCTTTGAACCCCCCCCCCCCCAACTATGAGTACTTCTGTAAGCAATGATTCCAAACAGCCAACAGGTCCTTCCCTGCACCCCCCGGCATTGCCTCACATCGGGAGTTACACCTCCTTGGACTTGCATTTAGATTGTAACGTAACTACCGCAATACCGCATTTGAGCCGAACGAAAATCTATTTAGATTTTATCTGCTTTACAATGTTTCTCGGAAAATCCGTGAAGGAAAACCCTGGACCCCCGGAATCCCGGGGTGGCGAGCGGTTTTTACTTTGTTCTCCGCTAGGCACTAATCCAGATACAGACGTGAGGATGGGCGTCCTTAAAGGAAGAAATGGGAGCAGAAAAACAGGATTTGTAGTGACCGGATCCTTCATGATTTCTACGTCGTATTCTTATTCTCCCCCTCCCTTGATTAACAGGGAGACGGTCACCTTCCCCTGTTTAAATATTTCTTTACTGTGGCTCCTGAAGAGCTCTAAGCAGTTGGGACAGCTAGCAGGTGCCCTGGACCACCATCCTGGATTTAGAGATGCTGGATTCCCTAGTGATTCCAACAGCGAGTTTAAATCTCCATCCACCCAGAAGAGCCTTATCGGAATCAGTTTGACTTTCCCTTCCCCCCGCAAGTTCTTCTGGAGCTGCACCTGTCGTCGCCACTCCCTGATAGCATCAGCAACAAACAGACAGAGGGACAAATACAGAAAGGGGCGGCCAACCACACCGGTGCATCATTCATAAGAGTGAAATTAAAAAAAAAAAAAAACATCAGTCCTTTCTCCATCTAAAAATAAATGTTTTAGACATATAGACGGTCTTCATTTTGTTATTTCAGTCTGAACTGCGCTGGGCCCTGCGAGTCCTGGAAGGTTGGTCCCAGCAGCCAGGATGCCGAAGCAGCCCATGTGCCCAGGGCTTCTCGGGGGCAGCAGAAGCCTGGAGCGCTGAGACGCTGGAGGCAAGGACAACCCAGTCCTAGGCCAACAGGACTTTGCGGCAGAGACTGCCTGTTGCCTAAACACTATCCACTCTCCCCTTTGTCCTATCCTGTTGAAGTGGCTAGGTGCCCAGACTGTCACAGGCATATGCAAAAGTAATGGGCAGGCTTTGGGGGGGAGCGCTTGAACAGGAAGTTATGTAATTGGGCAACCTTTTCCACCTCTCCTTCCGCTTCCTTTCTGCCCAGTCCTGATGGCCGGAGCTGCAGCAGCCGTCTTGAGACAACGAGGGAAGGAGCACGGGAATTGCACCCCCCCTCCACCCCAGCCCTGACATCTTGAGCTGCTGAGACAACAGCAAACACTGCCTCCATAGGTGGGAAAAATAGATTCTTATGTGCTTATGTCATTATAGTTAGTACTCTCTACAGGCAGTCAAATGCAATTTCCATCTCTATACACAATGGAAGGAAGACAGATTGTGTCTTCCATAAAAGGCCAAACAATGGAGTTGGATGAGTCCAGCCCTGGTTGCTGTTTACTTGAGCAGGATCGAGTGGGCTTTCTAGTGTCACAGCCACGGTCTAGGAGCAAAACCTCGCAGTCCCTATCTCTGTTTGTTGTCGATGCAATCAGGGAGTGGTGACGACAGGTGTAGCTCCAGAAAAACTTACAGGGGAAAGGAAAGAAAACGTCAAACTGATTCTGATAAGGCTTCTCTGGGTGGATGGAGAATTAACTCACTGTTGGAATCACTAGGAAATCCAGCATCTCTAAATCCAAAGAGTCTTTATTAACTGACTCCTGTAAAGATTCAGAGAGAACTGGGGAGGGTGACAGGTAACTGACTCCTGTAAAGATTCAGAGAGAACCGGGGAGGGTGACAGGCGTCATTAACCAAAATGTGATAACAGGTCTGGTCATGGGGAGAGCCCCACCAAGTCACCTGTCTGTATAAAGCCCACTCCTCGAGCGACCAGGCCTTCCTGAATTTTGACTTCTCCCAGGGCTTAATTCTTTGATGCAGTAGGAAGACACAAATGAGATCAATTTCCGGCTCCATCGCGGGCCGTCGTGTGAGCATGCGTTCCAGGCAGCGGCACGGCCTTGTGAGTAGAAACACTACGGTGTCGTTCAGGGGTTGAGAGTGCAGGCTCTCAGGGGAGCCTCAGTGGCGCAGTTAAGCCTCCGACCCTTGATGTCGGCTCAGGTCACGATCTCACAGTTCGTGAGTTCAAGCCCCACGTCAGGCTCCGCGTCGATGGTGCGGAACCTGCTTGGGATTCTGTGTCTCCTCCTCTCTCTGCCCCTCCCCTGCTGGTGCGCTCGCTCGCCCTCGCTCTCTCTCTCGCTCCCTCTCTCAAAACAAATAAGTAGACCTCAGAAATCGATTTAAAAAAAGAGTGCGGATTCTTGGCCATTATTCCTCGCCCTGGGGGCTTAGGACGACAAGCTGCTTAAGCTCAGTTCACAGCTGTAAAGTGGGGACGATCATAATACCGCGGTAGGACGCTTGTGAGGATGCATCAACAGTGCCTAATACCCCTATGGAACAAGTGATGTACGTCCTCTGTTATTTTCACTAATAATGAAGTTCTTCATGGGGGCACTGAGCCCCTCTTCGCCGGTTTGTAAAAGGGGGACGCGACGGAGCTAGTCCATTGCACTCGCCTCAGGGGCTGCCGTGACTTATGGCACGTTAAATGCCTGGTGAACTGCCCTGCACCGGCAGGCCCTCGAGAAATGTTCCCTTCTCCCCCTGCCTCCTCTTTCTTGTGCTGTGACTGAAGCCCGCACAGCAGATGGCCCGGGTGAGTGTGCGCGGCGGGCTTTATTTTTGCGGATTGGTATTTCAGGGGGAGGGACCGGTAAGGGCAGCAGACGGGCCCCTAGAAGGCAGGTTACTCAGGCATCCGTCTCAGCAGCTTTGGAGCCGATGGCAGGCTCGACATTCTGCTGTTGACAAGAGTGGGCCTTAAAGCGGGAGACTCCTGTCACTTCTGCACGCGGAGCGCATGGTGATATGTCTTCTCTTTCTTGGTCGGGCGGGTGAAAAGGGAGGACGCCCGAGGTTCCCGGGGTGGGAGGGCTGTATTTCTGAAGCTCCACGCTTGGGGCGGATCCTCATGACGGGGCCCAACGCCCCCCCCCCACGTCAGATGTCCCTCCATCACCTCAGCTGCCATTTGCACTTCGCAGGGAAATGGCTTCAAGCGAGGCCCAATTTCTTCTCCGTTAGAGTCTCACCTGACTCCTTGATAACGACCCAAAACCATGTCGTGACAGGACACGGCTCGGGCTCCAGGGTTCTGCTCCGCTCACCCTGGAAAAGCTGGCTCAGGGCTAACCGGCTTGGCGAGCGTAAATGTGGTCTCAAGCAGTGGAATATCCACAGGCGGATACATAACAAATGAAGAAGATAATTCAGTCATTTAAGTTGGAGCAAATTCCCCAAATATCTTCTTGTTATCACTCTGATGAATCAGACTCCGGAGTTCTTTGGGAATATATTAAAACAGCTAATTAAAGTGTTTGAGAAGCTGGGGAGGGATTAATATTAAGGGGACTGGAGTGACAGAGGGAACCACAGCGCTCGACGGGAAGGGTGGAAGGCGAGAAAAGGAAGGAAACCTGAACTGAGACGTGATCGTTAAATGGACTCTTTGCTGACCAACGTGCAAGAGCTTCGTAAATTCTGCCTTAACTCAAGGATCTGTGAGTCATTGGAAGCATCACACATTGCAAACAGGACACAACAGACTGAGCTCTGTAATGTGCCTTATTAATTTAGCTTCACAACCCTCCTGTCTCCCGAGAAAACGAGCGCAGTCTGAAAATCTATGTCAACTGAGCTTTTGATACCGGACCTCCGTATCGACAGACTTTCGGCACACACCCTACCTGCCAGGAAGAAGGGATTGGGGGGTGGGGGCGGGCAAGGTTCCCTTCACTCTTGTCCTTCTCTAGGTGTGGCCCAGCCCTGGGCGTTTAAATAGCCCACCCCAGCTCCACTTTTAGAGGCTGACGTCCAATGAAAACAAACTCTTGGCATCTTGGCGTTGTCCGTGCCCAAGTCCTGGCCTTCCTTCGACCTTGTCCTCAGCTTCCTGACCTTTGTGCAAGGCTCTTGACTTTTTGCTTAATGACATTTTGGCTTGAACCCTTTGTCTCTAGTCGCCAACCCTAATGCAGAGGTTCATCGGCGCTTCTGGGGAACTTGTTGGAAATGGAGAGACCCTGGGGGTGGGGCCCGGCACCCAGAATCTGGGTGGTTCTGACTCGTCACTTCTGGTGCTGCCCTGGGTTTTCCTGCTGGGTTCAGATGGCACTATCCTGGATCCCACCTGCTTCTGACCACTGTAACACCACCATATAGGAGGAGAGCTGATCTCCAGCAATGACTGGGGCATTTGGGATATACCAACAAAGAATCACCCTGTGAAGACAGACAAACTTCTCATTGGGTATATATTTATGTCACGGGCTAGTTGAGACCCTTCAAAGGGTATGTTTTTTGCAATTCTGATTCTCTTATTTTACAGAAATTAGAGGACGCTTAGGAGATGCCAGGCTGAAGTTCCAGCCAGAGCAAGGCCTTGTCCATGGTTATGAAAGTAACAACACTGACCTTTCATGAGGAAAGAAGGGCTTTCCGTTGTGTTTTTTTTTTCCTGAGTAGGAAAGACAACAAGCACTGCTCCTTGAGAAGTTGTATTAGTGAGGGTTCTCCAGGCACACAGAACCAACAGGAGATACGTATATATCTCCTGTTTATTGTGAGGCTTTGGTTATACAATTCAATATAAGGAATTGGTTCATACAACTATACAGGTGGCTGACAAGACCCAAGATCTGCAAGGTGATTTGACAAACTGGAGATCGGGGGCAAGTGATGGCATAGTTCCGGGATGAAGGCTCGAGATCTAGGAAGAGCTCACATTTCAGTTCCCCTCTGAAGCAAGGCAAAAAAGGCCAGTTAGAAAACAGCGAGGCCCGAGGAATTCTCTCTTATTTGGCTTTGATGTTCTGTTCAGGCTTTTACCTGAATGGATGAGGTCCACCCACATTAGGGAGGACAGTCTGCTTGACTCAGTCTACTGATTCAAATGTTAATCGCATCCAAAAACACCCTTGCAGACACACAGAGAATAGTATTAGACCAAATATCTGAGCACACTGTGGCCCAGTCAAGTTGACACATGCAATTAACCGTCACAGAAGTGAAGTCAGTTTCAAGTATGACAGTAAGAATAGGCACCCCAGGAGATGAATGCCTTAAAAACGCCACTTCCTGTACATTGTTCTAGTTAAGGAAGGACTACAGAGTAGTCAGAGTAGTCAGAAATGAAGCATACTCCCATAATCAGAAGAAAGGATGATAGATCAACTTTCACAGAACAGCACCAAATTTATGCTCTGCCAATTACATTGGGTGCCAGCAGCCATCTTGAAACTGAGTGGCCTCTTCAGTTCAAGAACCGAGTTTGGAATCTGACCGATATCCAGAAGGCCAAAGAGGAAGACAAAGAAGAATTCATCCATTCCGTGCTCTGGAATCACAACCCCAGTCTAGCTCTTTCCTCTTTGAAGGATAAACAGGAAAAAAAAAAAAAAAAAACACCAAAGAATCTTTCAAAGAACATTTCTGTGTAGTGAAAATAGAGGTACCCATTGATGTAGAGAAAAGGTGTAGCACTCAGAAGGTTCATCACAAAAGAAAAGCTCACAAAGCATTTACTTTGTGTTCTAAGTGAAAAACACACGTGCACACACACGTACCCATGCACCCCACAAAATTTTATCTATGAGGCAGGTTCTAAAAACATCATAGAAAAAACAGCAGCAGAGGTAATAAAGAGCAGGGCCAACGATGTTAAACTCTGACTCAGGTTTTAGAAAACAAACTTGGAAAGTTCACCAGAAATGCAGAGCTAAAGGACAGAGAGGAAAATGATGATGACCTGGCCCGGAATTGCTTGCCAATAAAAAGCATAGCTGAAGAAGAAACCAGAAGAGAAGCCGTAATCAGAAGCATAACCAGACACGTGTCAGCAGATTGACAGAGTTTATTATTGTTCATAGGAATTTTAATGAATAAGAAAGCACTCCAAGATAGTCAGATACAGCATCGGCACACAAAAATCAACACTTTCCCATCATCGATGATAACTCACTAGTGAACGTAGTGGTAAAACAGACGCCATTTTGTTATAGAAAAAAACGGAAGTACCTAGGAATAAATCTAAGAAGAAACCATTAAAATAGTCATAAAGGCCATAAAAACTCTTTGATAAAGTGAGAGAAACAGTGTATTCATGGATGAAAAGACCCAAAAAGACTTGATATGTCAAATATATCCGTTATGAAATGAATGAACCATTCAATTCAATCCCGATCAAAACCCTCACAAGATTTGTCATGGAAATAGTAAATTGATCCTAAAATGTATACGACAAAGAAAATAAGCAGGAAGAGCCAAGATAAAAAAATAAAAGAGGGGCGCCTGGGTGGCTCAGTTGGTTGGGGAGCCAAGTCTTGATTTTGGCTCAGGTCATGACCTCATGGTTTGTGGGATTGAGTCCCATGTTGGGCTCCCCATTAACAGCACCTGCTTGAGATCCTCCCTCTCCCTCTCTCTTCCCTGCTCACGCTGTCTCCCTCTCTAAATAAATGAACATTAAAAGTTTTGGAAAATGTAACAGAGCAGAGACCGACGCTAACAGATATCCGGATATATCATAAAACCTACCTAGGCAAATAAAATAGAGTCTAGATCAGTGGAATGGATGGTGGAGTTCAGAAATACACCGACGATATGTAAGAATTTAGCATGAAGGTCGCATTTCGAATCACTTAGGTTAAGGATTCTGTGGAATTGGGATAACAGCCTATTTGGGAGGTAAAAAAGACCCATGCTTATAATATTTATATTGCACATAGATGAAATACACATAAAATTTCTAAAACAGAAGCAAATATAATGCATATATAATTATACAATATATATTACAAGTATATTAATAACATATATGAACATACAAATATAAATATATGTTGAGACAAATACCTTAAACAAGACAAAAACAACAGACAGAAGGAAAAGATAAAGGGCTTTAACTCAGTGAAAATTTGAAACCTCTGCAGGGTGAAAGCAGAGTTTTGCAACATTCATAATCAGCAAGAGATTAGCTTCCAGACTATAGGAATGGGGAATAAATAGAAAAGGATAGATAAACCAAGAGTAGAGTGAATAACCGATGAAGAAATATGAGTGAACAACAAATACATGAAAAGCTGTTTAACCTTAATTAGAAATCAAAGCAACGTGAGTTAAAAATATAAGCAGCAATTTTTAATCTATCAAGTTGGTAAAAAATTCAACATTTGATGGTCTTATAGGTTGGAGAGAATGTGGCAAGAAAAGGTCTCCCGTTTCAGTACAGCAACTTTTTTTAAATGTTTATTTATTTTTGAGAGAAAGACAGAGTATGAGCAGGGGAGGGGCAGAGAGAGGGAGACACAGAATCCGAAGCAGGTTCCAGGCTCTGAGCTGTCAGCACAGAGCCCGACGCGGGGCTCGAACCCACGAACGGTGAGATCATGACCTGAGCTGAAGTCGGACGCTTCACCGGCTGAGCCACCCGGGCGCGCCTCGGCACAGCAAATTTTAAAGGTAATTTGACAAGATCTACCAAAGTTAAGAAAGTGAGAAGCCAATAATGCCAATTTGCTTTCCCCGTGTACTCCCCTAGGGGAACCCTCAAGGGTGTGTGCACGTGAAGGCAAGAGTAGGCATGTTTCCTGCAGGATTTTTATCAAAGGAAAAAAACACTGGCACCCAACAGGAAAATGGCCAGGTGAAATATATCATGTCCTTAACATGGAATCTGCACAACAGTTTAAAAGGTATGATTGCTCAGCATACTGACAAATTGTTGAGTGAAGTAAAAACAAGAATGCTAAGCAAGTATGGTATTATTTATGGAAAAAGAAAAGGACCTCAACAAAGAGTATTTTTGCCTGGGATTAAGCACAGGAGACATCCTGCAAGGATCCATACTGACGTGATAATAGTGATTAGAGACTCCTGGGGTTGGCAGGTGGGTAGCAGTCCTGGGGTGAAATGTGCACACAGCAGCACAGCTAAGTCTTAAAAACACAGCTTAAAGGGACAGAATGAAATAGACTTTGTCAATTTTGACTACTGTTGTATCCCTGTGTCTACAATAGTTCCTGGCATATAGTGGGTGTTCAGTAAACATATTTTTTTATTTGAGAGAGAGAGAGAGAGAGAGACAGAACACTAGCAGGGTAGAGGGGGAGGGAAGGAGAGAGAGAGGGGGAGGGAGAGAGAGAGAGAGACAAAGAGACAGAGAGAGAGAGAATCTTAAGCAGGCCCCACGCTCAGCACAGAGCCCAACGCAGGGCTCGATCCCACGACCCTGAGATCATGACCTGAGCCAAAATCAAGAATCAGAGGCTCAACCGACTGAGCCACCCAGGCGCCCCCAGTAAATGTTTGATAAATGAATGAGAAAACACAATACCATTTATGCCCATGAGAATTTACATGCACTCAAAACAAAAATACAAACTTTATCCTAACAGATGTGCAATAAAATGTGACGGAGGTAAAATAGGAGTAGGAAAAGGAAATGAATTAGATGAGAGGGTTTTTTTTTTCGTAAGGATCTGAGGCGATGTTGTGCCATACACTGAGAAATGTGACTAATTCAATTCTATACCTGATGCGCAAAAATGAACAAAGGCATCTGAACTGGCAGAAAAGCAAAGATTCTTCAAACTCTAAGTGCAAGCAGGAAACCAGAGAATTAAGGAACGCTCTAAGCTAGCTTTCTTCCTGAGAGGATCTGCCAGTCGTCCTGGCCATCAGCCATGGCTTTGATGACCCTGCACAAATTGGGGACCACACAAGACGAGGGGTCTATAAGAGGTTCTGCATAAATCCTGGGGAATCCTAAGGAGCAGACACAATGGTTGTGAAAATCGTTCATGGTATTTCATGATTCATTCATTCCATTTTATCACTGAACAGGACTTCACTGCATACCTTTGCTACAATTTTGTTTACTTATAAAGTCTCCCGTTGATGGACATTAGGTGGTTTCCGATGTGTCGCTGTGGTGATTAAGGCGGCTACGAACAATCTTGTACACGTCGTTTCATACATTTTTATTTCTCTTGGGAAATTACTTGGGAGAGAAATGCTTGGGTCATTGAGTAAATGCATGTTTAACTCTATAAAAAATAACCAGTTTTCCAAAGTGATTGCACCATTTTTTATTGTTATCAGCAACGTATTAGAATCAGGTGTACTGTATGTTCTTGCCAACATTTGGTATTGTCAGTCTTTTACACTGTAGTCTCTTTTTGTGGACAAAAAGTGGTTGTTTTAATTTGTGGTTTTGTATGTTTTAATTTGGGAAGTGGCCAAATGCTGTGCACATTTTTTATGGGGTTGACTTTTTATTATTATTGAGTTGTTTATTATTATTATTCTTATGGCTGAGTTTATTATTATTATTATTGAGTTTATTATTATTATTGTGTTTTATTATTATTGAGTTGTTTTCTTTTTTAAAAACACTATTCTCCATACAAGTCTTTTCTCAGATAGGTGAACTGAAAATATTTTTTTTTCCTAATCTGTGGCTTACCCTTTCATATCCTTAGTGGTTCTTGTTAAAGAGCAGAAGTTTTAAATTATGTTATGTTCAGTGTATCAATTTTTTTGTGGTTAGTGATTTTGTGTTCTGTCCAGAAACCTTTGTCTGTCT
This sequence comes from Panthera uncia, assembly GCF_023721935.1. Taxonomy (NCBI): domain Eukaryota; kingdom Metazoa; phylum Chordata; class Mammalia; order Carnivora; family Felidae; genus Panthera; species Panthera uncia. The sequence continues at coordinate 20,246,379 of NC_064815.1, read as the reverse complement.
CTACATTGTAAAGATATTCACCTATTTTCTTCTGGACTCTTTACAGTTCTGGCCTTTTGGGTATATAAACCACCCTAAATTGGTGATTGTGTGTTGGGGGGGGTGGGGGGCAGAATATAGGGTAGGGGCCAAGCAGATGTTAGAATTTGAACTTAAATTTGGATCCTTGATTTTTGCTTACCAATGATCTCCAGAAGACATCCCAAACTCATGACAGTGGTTTCCTCTGAAAAGGCAGGCAGGGGAGAGGTACGGAGATGGCACATAAAAGGGGTATCAGCTAGATCAGTACTGTGTTATTTATTTTAGGAGGAAAGAAAAGGTCAGAAGCTATTATAGGAAGCTGGTGATGTTTGTTAGTTTTGCGTAAGAGCTACGTTGGTGTTTGTGGAAAAGGTCTTGTTCTGCTTATTTAAAAAATTTTTAAATGTTTTATTTATTTTTGAGAGAGACAGAGTGTGAGTGGGGGAGGGGCAGAGAGCGAGGGAGACACAGCATCTGAAGCAGGCGCCAAGCTGTCGGCACCGAGCCCGACTCAGGGCTCGAACTCGTGAACCGCAAGATCATGCCGTGAGACAAAGTCAGACGCTTAACCAACTGAGCCGCCCAGGCGCCCCACTGTTCTTCTTATTTTAAAAAATTTTCAGAATTCAAAAAAGTACAGAATAGTAGAGCAATAAAAAAGTTACTTTAACAATGAGGACTGGAAGTTTCATGCTAGACAATACAATTAAGTGTTGTAAACAGGGCCAAGTCACTCTCAAAAGATTGCAAATTTTCAAACTTAGAGATGCAATGCGCCGATTCAATTGTTGTCAATATCTATTAGTTAGCAAGTGACACCCGTCAAGATATCTGAAGAAACTAGGGGTGCCTGGGTGGCTCAGTTGGTTGAGCATCTGACTCTGGACACTTGATCGCAGCTCAGGTCATGGTCCCAGGGTCATGGGATCGCGCCCTGCGTTGGGCTCCACACTGAGTGTGGCACCTGCTTAGGATTCTTTCTCTCTCTCTCTTCCTCCCCCCACTTGCACACTCTCTCTCTCAAATAAAAAAAGATATCAAGACAATCTATTTAATGTGAAACTAACATAATTAAAAAAAAGAAACGATCGGGGCGCGTGGGTGGTTCAGTCGGTTAAGCGTCCGACTTCAGCTCAGGTCACGATCTCACGGTCCGTGAGTTCCAGCCCCGCGTCAGGCTCTGGGCTGACAGCTCAGAGCCTGGAGCCTGCTTCCGATTCTGTCTCCCTCTCTCTCTGCCCCTCCCCCGTTCATGCTCTGTCTCTGTCTCAAAAATAAACAAACGTTAAAAAAAAAAAAAAAGAAAGAAATGATGGCTTCATTAAATACGAATAGCACAAAATCTCAGCATTCTTTGATATGGCTCAACCTTATACTGTAATTTAAAACAGTGCTACAGCTGTCATGACAAAGGGTATCTATTGTAAAAAGCTGTGTGTTGTTCTGAGATTCTGTACAAAGAGCAGCCAATGGCGGAAACTGATTTAGAACATTCTTCACACCAAATGTGAATATAGCTTAAACTCAAACTTTGTGCTAATAAAGAAGAAAGTGATAGATAATTACATGCATCGGTGCCACAGTCGGTGAAAAAGAAATACGCACTTTAACGTAAGTGCTGAAAGTACAGTCTGGGGAACAGCAATATCGGTGTCACCTGAGCCCTTACTACAAATGCAGGTTTGCAGGTCTCACACCAGACCCACGCAGCTTTAAGAAGAATCCACGCTTTCTGAAGCTCTTCAGGGGATTCCTTTGCTAAAGCTGGAGAATTACCGCTCCTAGTAGGAACCTGATGATTTCTTTTAAGATGCACGGTAGCTGGGATGATGAACTTTATGTGTCAACTTGATTTGACTAACGGATGCCCAGATAGCTGATCCAATCTTATTTCTGGGTTTGTCTGTAGGGGGGCTTCTGGGAGACATTAGCATTTCAACTGGTAGACTGAGTAAAGAAAGTCGCCCTCACTGTTGTGGCTTGGTATCATCCAGGCTGCTGAGTGGCAGAATGAACAAAAAGGTGATAAACTGCTCTATGCTTGAGCTGGGACATCCATCTTCTGTCCTCAGACATCAGCGTTCTTGGTTCTTGCTCCTTTGGACTCAGGCCAAATTACATCTGTGGCTTTTCTGGGTCTCCAGTTTGCAGATGAAAGATTGTAGGACTTCTTAGCGTCCATAATTGTATGAGCCCATTCCCATAATAAATCCCCTTTTCTGTGTGTGTGTATGTGTGTGTGTGCGCACACGTCCTGGAGATTTATTATATTATTATAATGAATAATCATTATAATTATTATGTTTATTAATAGTATGTACATGTCACATGCATTACAGGACTGTTTATACATATTCCCTATATAAAAATGTGTGTATGTATATATGTATGTGTGTGTGTGTACGTATATGTCTCTTATTGGTTTTGTTTTTCTGGAGAACCCTAAGACAACACCTAAAGTTCCTTCCTGTGTTTGGAGAATCCTCTATCTTATGATTAAGATGGAGAGTCCTCTATCTTGGGACATAACATCCACCTTACCTGAAAAGCCAAGGTCACCAACCTCCCATGCAGCTGGGATTTGGGCAAGTGACCCAGGCTTGGCACATCAGACAGACCAGCCCAGGCTTTCGATCTGGAGCCAAGGCTGCAAAGAAGCCGCTATGGAGGGTTCCATGTGACTTGAGGCATGGCCCTTAGTGGCACACCGAATCCGGGAGTGCCAGTGGAGGTCTCCTTGGAAGAGTTCTGTCCTGAAGTTTGGACTCTGGACAAACTTCCTGTTTCCTTGCCTCACCTATTTCCTATAACTTCCCCAAGCCTGGCTCACCAGCCCTCCTATCAATTCAGTGAGCTACCCATGTCTTAAAATCAATTTCTTTTATTTATATTAGCTTAAGCTATTATTTATATTATTATACATATTTATGATTCTATATTATGTGTATTATTTATATTATTATATATATTTATTATTTATATTAGCCAGCGTTGAGTTCTGGGGCTGACATCAAACATTCTGACTACATATGCATTCAATGCAGTGCTTATTGATTTTATTTTTTCCTCCCAAAGGCTCTTTTCACACGGGTGGTATATTTTGGAGTTGAAGGCATTTTAGAATAAAAAATAGTTACATACATGAACATCCATCCATCTGCATGTGGAGGGAAAAAAAAATCTAAAAACTTAAATACAGAGAACAAACTAAGGGTTGCTAGAGGGGAGGTGGGTGGGGGGATGGGCTAAATCGGTGATGGGCCTTAAAGAGGACGCTTGTGGGTGAACTCTGGGTGTTATATGTAAGTGACGAATCCCTGGGCTCTACTCCTAAAACCAATACTACACTCTGTGTTCACTAACTTGAATTTCAATGAATAAATTAAAAAAGAACCTAAAATGAAAAAATAGACCGGACTATTTAATGTTTTATTTTCCACTTTTCTGTATTTTTATACCTGTTTTCCCACGAACAGACATTAATGTTCAAATAAAAAAATTATTAACATGTTCTAGCTTTTGGACAGGATCATGATGTGTGTGTGTGTGTGTGTGTGTGTGTGTGAACTCTAAATTTCTTAAGCCTTAAGTGTAGAAATCCTGTTATTCAAATGGACCAGTCTTCTTTAAAAGAAAAAAAATCAGAAGTTCACACAAAGATTGATGTCAAAGGTAGCCATTACAGTTATTTGTAATTAGCACAAAGGAAATGAGTTAAATAGCCTCACAAATGGGCAGCCGCTAAATAAATTTTGGTGCATCCATACTCTGTAATCTTAGATGACCATGAAATAGTCAAGTTTCCAAGATGTGTTCAATTACGTGTCTTCATGCCCCCGGCACCATCAAAGCAAATGTCAACATTGCTCTGAGTTAAGAATTCAATAGAAAGGAGCCGTAGACGTTTGTGAAATGGGAATTTGGTCTGTGAATCAAAGGAAGTTCGAAGGAGGGGCTGGAAGTGCTACCTGGGACAGCTGCTCCAGGCTGGCTGAGAGCTGCTGTCTGGGGCATCTCAAGGGATTGATCCCCTGAAAACCATCAGGGGAGGTTTGCACCCATCCACTCCTTCATTCTCGTCTCCAATCAACTGGCTGTCTTCCCAACTCCTTTTCCCTTGTCTGTCCTGCTCTCTCGGCTGACAGAGTTGCCCACACTCACTTAATCAGGCCAGAGGCTGAGGCTGGGCTCTGGGCTTTCACTAATTCTAATGTAAATTGCTTGATTACTCCTCCCCTTGGAGAAGCGCCAAGGACCCTATCTTTTTAACCAAGATGTTTGATGAAAATATAAAACAATAATTAGAAAAGGAAATAATAAGTACTAAGTAATAGCTGAGTTCCTCACGGGTCAGAGGCTCCAAAGAGCACCCCGTGTTCATGGGAACATTGCTCATTCTGGATTTCTGTTATTAAGAAAGCAGGCCAGAGAGCTGCAGGATCCTGGTGCATAAGACATAAGGCAGTGATGAAAATGTTACAGAATATTTAAACTGAACGAGGCTCCCTGAGCTCAGAGTGGCGGGGCTCCCCTCCTTGGGAACCGTTTTTCCTTTGCCTGTTTCCTTAAGGACACTCCATCAACCCTATCACTCAGGGCTGTCTTTGAAAGGAAGGTCGTGGGTTGTTCCAGAGGCTCCCGGGAACTTCGATTTCTGCTTCAACCTCTCACTCCCAATTTACATCACGACCCTTGCCTATCGGCATTAAAGACTAAGAGTTGACCCTCATATCCAGGTGTGCCCTGTATCCATCGGATCTGGTGCCTCCTCCCATTTGAAACTTGAAAGTCTCTGCACCAGTGACGGATGTCAAACCAGGACCAAATCCAACATCGCCCTTCCTGGCCACCTGGCACTGATCCATCGGTGCATTTGGATGAGTGTAGTTCCCCCTAATGGAGCCCCGGGTGACCCAGACCCACGGTTATGACTTAAGCCATAAAGAATGACATGGCATTGATTGCCAGGTCGACATTATGCCGCGAGCTTTTACAACCACCTACCGCTGCCAAGAAAGGTAGCCGAAAGTGAAAGAGAAAATAGGCGGTGAGGAAGTCTTTAGAGCAATGGGTGCACATAAAAGGACACTTCCAGGGAGCCCTCCATCTAGGCTGCTTAGTGCCTGAGCTGTCTGCAGTGCTCCCCTCACTGAAGCCAGAGGGAGCATTTGCTGAGGAGACATTTACAGCAGAGGGAGACTCCACAGAGAACTCCAAGTGATTGGTAAACCAACAGGGATAAAGGCAAACATCTAATTCAAGGCAGCCTAGATTATCAGATTATCACCTGGTCCCATGTGGATCTTCGAAGAGGACCATTGGGTCAGATACACAGAGATAGAACAAGGAAAGAAGAACCACCCAGACAGACGGAACAGCCACTCCCTACCCGTATCTCCAAAAGGGTTTTTCTAATTCCTAATGCATGGAGGTGTGTGGTTAACCCTGCCCCCCGGAATGTATGAAGTATGAAGCAAATTGGTGTGTGTGTGTGTGTGTGTGTGTGTGTGTGTGATGCATTTGCAAGAGCGAGTCAGTCACTCCATAAACATCTCTTGGGTTTCTACTGGCGGTAGGCGCCAAACCCTCCCTGACTTCAGGGTGCCCATAAACGCTCTGTCCATGATTTGGAATCACCTCTGTTCACTTAGGTTTCTTGTCCTTATAACATCTCCTTTTGAATCTCTTCAGCTATTCTTTTTTTTTTTTTTTAATGTTTATTTATTTTTGAGACAGAGAGAGACAGAGCATGAACGGGGGAGGGGCAGAGAGAGAGGGAGACACAGAATCGGAAGCAGCCTCCAGGCTCTGAGCCATCAGCCCAGAGCCCGACGCGGGGCTCGAACTCACGAACCGTGAGATCGTGACCTGAGCTGAAGTCGGACGCTCAACCGACTGAGCCACCCAGGCGCCCCTCTCTTCAGCTATTCTTTAACAGTGTCAGGTGTAAGTCAGATTTGGTCTGTGTCACCCTGGGCTCCAGATTTCAGCAGGATTCTGTAGACTATCAAATCTATGTTCAAGAGTAACGTCCAAAAAATGTGGACTGGGTTTCCTGCCTCAGGGATTTCCCTTTAACCTGAAATGGGCCTTTTCAGGTCCCTAATGGCACCGAAGGCAGTTTCCTTAGAGGCTTCCAGGGCTGTTGGTCTACAAGGTGCAAATCCTTGGCCATCCAAGAGATCCGAATAGACAGAAGCAGGAAATGGAGGGGTTTCACGGGTTAGCTCCTGGTGTGTGAGATGTGCCTGGTTTCTCAAAGGGTAGCCGTAACTCTAAGATGTGATCAACTGATCTTTCCTTGACCTTTTGGGGCTGGACAGAGATCCGGCACATAACTCCGAGGAGCAACCAGCCTCTCGTAATCAGCAAAGGTAGCTGCTAGGAGGAGTTCTGGATGCCAACTTATTCTCCCTCAAACAATCGAGGGTCGGGCTGAGTTAAGATTAGCTCATGCTGGAGACTTTATGTTACACTGCTAGGCCCAAGCACCTTGCGCTAGAATAGACAGACAAAACTATTCCAGATTCCAGATCTGGAATTTCCAGAAAGATTCAAGTGATGTTGACAAGGTCACATCTTTTTATACACCATCTTGACCCATATCCAAATTCCCAAATTTTGCTCAGTGTTTGATTACTTCTTTTTAAAAAAAAAACGTTTAATGTTTATGTATCTTTGAGAGACAGAGAGAGAAAGAGCATGAGCAGGGGAGGGGCAGAGAGAGCGAGAGAGAGACACAGAATCCGAAGCAGGCTCCAGGCTCTGAGCTGTCAGCACAGAGCCCGATGCGGGGGCCCGAACTCACGAACCGTGAAATCATGACCTGAGCCGAGGCCGGACGCTTAACCGACTGAGCCACCCAGGCGCCCCAGGGCTTGATTGCTTCTAATTTCCCTGGGTCTGCCTATCAAAAACCTGGCCATGGCCAGCACATCAGAGCTGCCCAAGATGAGAAACTATTAGAAACTAGAAATGTAGGCAGGAGGTTTGATTAAATGGGCAGAGAGGAACAAGCCCCATCCAATGAGAAGAACTTGCCTCAACAGAGGATCTATAAAGACAAAGAAAAACCTGACAAGTTGATGGCATAGGAAATATAATGCAAAACTACAGGGCCACTCCAGGCAGGAGTCTGTCGACGTGCCTCATTGTAAGACCAGGAAATATAATTTAAGAAATCATGGCATCTGCACTGGTCTGCTGGTCTCTCTAGCTCTTGTCTCCTAGTCTCTCCTCAAGTCTCTGGAGCTGACATTCTACTCCAGCCGGTGATTCCTCAATCCCATTGCCAGCTCTGATCTCTGCCTTGAGCTCCAAGTATATACATCTGACTGTGAACTCTCTGCTGGGTGCCTAACTAGAGCAGGAATCTGGAATGGAGGCTGCTCTAACTTAAGCTCTACATTGTCACCTCCCTGTTCTTCGAAGTGTATTTATTTATTTCCTTTGAGAGAGACAGAGAGAGAGAGAGAGAATGCACACGAGCAGGGGAAAGGCAGAGAGGAAGAGAGAGAGAATCCCACGTAGGCTCTGCACCATCAGCACAGAGACTGATGTGGGGCTCAAACCCACAAACTGTGAGATCATGACCTGAGCCCAAACCAAGAGTCAGATGCCACCCAGGTGCCCCTCTTCCCTGTTCTTCCTGATCTCAGAAAATGGTACTGTTTTCTTCCTGGTTATTGAAACCAAACTCCTACTACACCTCCACATAGCACCCAGTTGGCTTTGTTCTTTATGGATCTTCCATTGGTATTAGTTTTCTTTAACGTTGAAATCGGATCGCCTATCCCATGATCGGGATCCTTCAGATAGCCTCTCAGGGTGCTGGTGTGGCTCGACCATTAAGCGACTGACTATCGATTTCGGCTCACGTCATGATCTCATGGTTTTGTGAGTTTGAGGAGCCCCACATTGGGCACAGCATTGATGGGGCAGGGCCTGCTTGGGATTCTCTCCCTCGGTCCCTCTTCCCCTTATGGGTACTCTCTCTCTCTCTCTCAAAATAAATAAATAAACTTTAAAACAAAATTCCAAATAGCCTCTGCTGGCAAACAGAAACAATGAAATATTTCTCTTTTTGTAGCGATCAGAATTCTGAGATTACCCGCAGTGACCCACCAATCTTCTACGATTCCCTTCCCTTTGGTGTGGGACATCACCGTCATGCTTAGGTTACTAATCAGATGACTTTGAGTTCATCAAAATGGAAATCACACTGGGAGAGCCTGACCAAATCAGAGGAACCTTGCAAAGAAGGTGAAACCGGTGAGATACGCTCTTGGTGGCCTGGGAAAAGCACGCTGCGACATGACTATGCGGTCCGCGTGACCAGGAACCGTGGGCAGCCTCGAGGAGCTGGGAGGGACCCCCGGCCCACAGCTAGTAACTAAACAGGGATTCAGTCCTGTAGCCAGAAGGAACTACATTTAGACGACAAGGTGGGATGAGCCCGGACAAGCCTGAACTCGACATGAGCACCACAGTGCTGTGAAGACGGTGCGAAGCCTTGAGCAGATGATCCAGTTGAGCCATGCCCGGACTCCCGACCAACGGGGAACGGGGAGAGAACGAGTTTGCATTATTTTCAACCATCCAGTTTGTGGCCATCTGTCATGCGGCAGTAGAAAACTCACCCATGGTGGCTCTCAGAGCCCTACCTTATCTGACTCTTCCCTGCCTCACTGGCTTTATCTGCTATTACTTATTTCCCTCCCTCACGACGCAGCCATTAAAACATGGTTGGTCACATGGTTAACCTTGGAGTTGAGTGAGTAGGAGGGGCGTTCGAGGGCTTCTAGAGTGCTGGTAATATTTCATTCCTAGATCTGGGTGCTATTCGGTCACGTATGCTAAGCTTATGAAAATTCATTGAGCTGTACCTTAGGATTTTGTGCTCTTTTATTTTTTGCAGGTTAGATTCAATACAAAATTTACTTAAAACTACCTTTGTAGGAGAATACGTACTGACATGACAAAACGCTCATTTTATTTCAGTGAAAAAAGTCCAAGTAAAAATGACCAATTTTGGAAAGAAGAGCAAATAAAACTTAAAAGCATATTAATAGAAGTTTTCTCAAGAATGCAAACCCTTTTTAATATTGGGCAAATTTTAAAGTTTAAAAAATGTTTACTTTTTTATTTTGAGAGAGAGAAAGAGAGCAAGGAGGGGAGGGGCATAGAGAGAGGGAGAGAGGGAATCCCAAGCAGGCTCCACACTGTCAGTGCAGAGCTCTAATAGTATCAGACAAAATAGACTTTGCTGTAACAGCTCTATAAGACTTTACATGAAATAGGTCTACAATAATAGTTAAAGATTTCAATACCCTACTTGTAATAATGGATGGAACAACCAAACAGAAATAAGTAAGGAAATAGAAGACTTAACACAACAGATCAAGTAAATCCAACAGATTTACATAGAACGTTCTACCCAACAAGAGCATATACATTTTTCTCAAGTGCACATGAGACATTTTCCAGGATACGCAGTAAGTTAAGACACAAGTGTCAATAGGTTTGAAAAGCTATATACCATACAAAGTATCTTTTTTGACCACAACACGATGAAGTCAGAAATGAATAACAAAAGGAACACTGGAAAATTTTTTAAAATGTGAAAGACAACACACTTCTTTTTTTAATGTTTATTTATTTTTGAGAGAGAGAGAGAGAGAGAGAGAGAGAGAGAGACAGATCCTGAGTGGGGAGGGGCAGACAGAGAGGGAGACACAGAATCCGAAGCAGGCTCCAGGCTCTAAGCGGTCAGCACAGAGCCCGACACGGGGCTCGAACTCACAAACCGTGAGATCATGACCTGAGCTGAAGCTGGACGCTTAACTGACCGAGCCACCCAGGTGCCCCACGACAACACACTTTTAAACTACCAATGGATAAAATAAGAAATCACAGAAAATGTGGAAAAAAAATTTAGAGAGTGAGTGAAAACAAAAACACAGCATACCAAAACTTACGGGACTTCGCAAAAGCGGTGTGAAGCAGGTGTTCATAGCTACAAACACTCAATTGAAGAATAAGAAAGATTTCAAACCTACAACTTAATCTTATGACTTAAGGAATTTAAAAAGGACAAGCTAAACCCAAAGCTAGCAGAAAGAGGGAAATAATAGAGTTTAAAGCAGAAGTAAATGAAATAGAGAACAGAAAAACAATGGAGAAAATTACTGAAGCCAAAGGTTAGTTCCGTGAACAGATCAGCAAAATCACCAAACCTTTAGCTAGATAAGAAAAGAAAGAAAACCTGAATTACTAAAATCAGAATGAAAGCAAGGATATTACTAACAATTCTATAAAATAAAAAGGTTTATAAGAGAGTACAAGGAACAGCTGTATGCCAATAGATTGGATAACCTAGAAGAAATGGACAAACTCCTAGAAACACGAAACCTACCAAGACTAAATCATGAAGAAATAGAAAATCTGAAAAGGCCTATAATTAGAAAGAAGATGAATCACTAATAAAAATCTGACAGATAAAAGACCTTAACTTGATGGCTTCCTTGGAGAATTCTACCAAACATTTAAAGAAGAACATATACACCAATTCTTTTCACACTTTTCAAAAAATTGGGAGAGGGGAACACTTCCTAACTCATTCTTTGGGTCTGGCCTTATCCTGGTATCAAACCAGACAAAGATAACATAAGAAAACTACAGACCAATATCCCTTAGGAACATTGACGCAAAAATCCTCAAGAAAATACTAGCAAACTGAATTCAGCAGCATATTTAAAAGACTATACAGCATGATCAAGTGGGATTTATTCTTGGAATGCAAGAATAGTTCAACATAGGAAAATGGATCAATGTAATATATCAGTTAACATCAGTTAGCAGAACGAAGGAAAAAAAAACCACACGATCACCTCAGTTGATGCAGAAAAAATCATTTGACGAAATTCAAAACATGTTCAAGAAATAAACACCATAACTGGGAGTTCTAGCCAGAGCAATTAGGCAAGAAAAAGAAATAAAAGGCATCCAAAGTGGAAAGGAATAAATAAAAATCTTGATTTGCAGATGATACGATCTTATACATAGAAAACCCTAAAGACTCCACACACACACACAAATGGCTAGAATAGATGAATGTGGCAACGTAGCAGGACGCAAAGTTAACATGCAAAAATCAGTTGCATTTCTATACACAAATAATAAGTAATCTTGGAAGGAAATTATAAAAACAAGTCTATTTATAAAAGAACATCAAAAAGAACAAAATATTTAGAAAGTAAGTTAACCAAGGAGGTAAAAGATCTGTACAATAAAAAGTATAAAGCATTGCTGAAATAAATTAAAGAAGACATGGATAATTGTAAATATATCCCATATTCATGGATTAGAAGGCTTAATATTGTTAAAATGTCAATATTACCCAAAGTGATCTACAGATTCAATGCCGCCCCTATCAAATTCCCGATAGCATTTTTTTTTTCCGGAAAGAAAACCCCCTTATAAAATTCATATGGAATCTCAAGAGACCCAGAATATCCAGAAAGAACTTGAAAATGAATACAACTGGAGGATTTACACTTCTTGATGTCAAAACTTACTACAAAGCTACAGTAACGCGAACAGTGTGGTACTAATGTAAGACAGACAAATAAACCAATGCAATAGAATACAGAGTCCGGAAATAAGCCCTACCATATATGGTCAAATGATCTTTGACAAGGGTGTCATGATTATTCAATGGAAAAAGGATAGTCTTTTCAATACATGGTGTTGGGAATACTGGATATCCACATGCAAAAAAAGTAAAGTTGGAACTTGTCCTAATACAGCTACAAAAATTAACCCCAAATGGATCAAATAGTTAGCTGTAAGTAAAACAATACAGTTCTTAGAAGAAAACAAGACAAAATTTTCATAATTTTGGAGTTGGCAACGCTTTCTTGCATATGACACCAAAGGCCCAGATAACAAAAGGAAAAACGTACAAATTAGGTTTCATAAAAATGTTACAATTCTGGGGCGCCTGGGTGGCGCAGTCGGTTAAGCGTCCGACTTCAGCCAGGTCACGATCTCGCGGTCCGTGAGTTCGAGCCCCGCGTCAGGCTCTGGGCTGATGGCTCGGAGCCTGGAGCCTGTTTCCGATTCTGTGTCTCCCTCTCTCTCTGCCCCTCCCCCGTTCATGCTCTGTCTCTCTCTGTCCCAAAAATAAATAAAAAATGTTGAAATAAAAAAAAAAAATGTTACAATTCTGTGCATCAAAAGGCACCATCAACAGAGGAAAACTACAACCCACAGAACGGGCAAAAAAAAAGTTTGCCACTTATATTTCTGATAAGGGATTAATGTCTAGAATGTAAAAAGAACTACTAACACTCAAAACGAAACAAAACAAAACAGAACAAAAAACAAGCAACCTGATTCAAAAATGGGAAAAGGACTTGAATGGACATTTCTCCTAAGAAGATACACAAATGGCCAAGAAGTACCTGGAAATGTGCTTAACATCACTAATCATTAAGTAAATGCAAATCAAAACTACAATGAGCTTCACACCTCACACCTGATAAGATGGCTGTTATCAAAAAAATAAACACAAAAAACCCAGAAAACAACAAGTACTGACAACGATATGAAGATGTTGAAACCCTTGGGCACTGGTGGTGAGAACGTAAAGGGGTAGATACAGCTGCTGTGAAACCCGGTATGGCGGCTCCTCAAAGAGTTAAAAACTTAATTACCATATGGTCCAGCAGTTCCACTTCTGAGCACACGTATCCAAAAGAAGGGAAAACAGATGCCTGAAGAGGTATTTGTCTACACAGACTCACAGCAGCATTGTTCATAAGAGCCCCAAATTGGAAGCTGCCCCAGTGTCCGCCGAAAGATGACTAGATAAGCCAAACGTAGTAGATACATACAGTGGAATATTAGGCTTAACAAGGAAGGAAATCCTGACACCTGCGGCAACAAGGACGAACCTGGAGGATGCTACGCTAGGTGAAATAAGCTAGTCAGAAAAAAGGCAAACGAGGTATGATTCTACTTCGCGAGGTGCTTAGTGTAGTCAAAATCATAGCCACGGAAAATAGAACGTTGGGTGCCAGGGGCTGGGACGTGGGGAGAACGGGGAGTTACAGGGTTTCAGTTTTACAGGATGAAAAGGGTTCTGGAGGTAGACGGTGGTCAATGGCTGCAAGACAGTATGCATACATTTAACGGCACTTAAATTGGTGAAGCGTACATTTAAAAACGGTACTCTTAGGGGCGCCTGGGTGGCTCAGTCGGTTAAGCGTCCGACTTCAGCCCGGGTCACGATCCCGGGGTCCGTGAGTTCGACCCCCGCGTCGGGCTCTGGGCTGATGGCTCAGAGCCTGGAGCCTGCTTCCGATTCTGTGTCTCCCTCTCTCTCTGCCCCTCCCCCGTTCATGCTCTGTCTCTCTCTGTCTCAAAAATAAATAAACGTTAAAAAAAAAAAAATGGTGCACTTAAAAATGGCGAAGAGGGTAAATTTTCTGTTAAGTGAATTTTACCACGATGGAACTATTGTAAAAAAAAATATTTTTTTAAAATTATGTTTACCAAGTCTATCCTCATCCTAGAATCAAAATAATTGAGGGGGAGGGAGAAAGCATGATTTGCTGTGTTGATATCAAAAGAAGATGGAAAGTGACAAATTCCAATCAGTGTGTTTATTGGCCCAAGAATAAATGTAACCATTGGAATGTGAACTGACTCCAGAAAATAAATGGCCAAAAAATACAAACAGAAAACTAATAAAAGAAGCTATGCCCGTAGCTTTTAAGCAGTAGGAAAAAAAACACCCGAACTAATAATGAAATAATAGAAATAACGAGACACTTTTAAAAACACCTAGCAACTAAAATCAGCAGTTCCTTTGTCTTAATTTGAAAGCACCTAAGGAACATATACTTAAAGGCACGGAAACGAATCTTTAGATTGGCTAAATAAAACTGAATTTGTTTTTCCTGGAGATTCGTCACTAATTGTATGCCTTCTTCACTGAGCCTGCTTCCTCCTGCTCTGCCAGTGGGGAGAGGGCGGTGGTATACTTTCTTTTCTTTTGGAGGGATTGCAGCCCCACCCATAGAGCCAGCTAGGGCTTAACTGGGATCAGGAGAAAGCCTTGACCATGCCAGACTTGCGGTTTGGTCAGGAAGAGGTGTGGTTTTCAGAACTCAGTCCTCAGAGGTTCCCACTTTGGGGAGCGAACCCCAGTTCTGCCATTATCCTGCCCCTTTTGGCTTCGGTCACGGTGTCCCACACAAGACCGGTAACAGTGACAGTTTCTGAGGCCACCCTGAACTTCTCTCCCCCTTTCATCAAGTCCCATAGAGGCTTTGTCTTAAAAGTTCAACATTTTTCTTTCGTTCTCCCATACCTAGGTCCCCCAAATCCCTCTACCAGCTATGCACAGCCATCTTGTGCATCCAGACAATTGTGTGTTTATGCAATCATTTCTTTAGTGTGTTTTTATATAAAAGTGTCCCTCTGTGCTATTTTGCCAGGTTGCCAATAGCAGCCATGACCCCAATCCAGTTAGCCTGCCTTCCTTCCTTTCCTTCCTTCCTTCTCTCCTGTCTCCCTTTGTTCCTTCCTTCCTCTGTCTTCCCATCCTCCTTCCGTCCATCCCTCCTTTTCCTTTTCCACGTTCTCTCTTTTTTATTTGTACTTGAGTCCATCTTTTCAAAAAAACAGCTTTACTGCGGCACCTGGGTGGCTCAGTTGGTTGAGCATCTGACTCTTGATTTTGGTTGAAGTCATGATCTCACGTTGGGTTCCATGCTGACAGTGTGGAGCCTCTTGGGATTCTCTCTCTCCCTCTCCCTCTGCCCCTCCCTGTCCCAAATAAATAAACTTAAAAAAAAAAGCAGCTTTACTGAGGAATAATCAACATATACTAACTGATGTGTATTTAAAGCACACAATTTGGTAAGCGTTAACATATATATATACTCACGTAAACACAGCCACATTCGATATGGTGAACATATCAATCACGTCCCCCAAGTCTCCTTGTGTCCCTCTGGTATCCCTCCACACTTCCCCTCCCCCACCTTCCTCCATCCCCAGGCAGTCCCTAACCTGCTTTTCCTTCTTCACTGTCAATTAGTTTGCATTTTCTAGAATTGTATATGAATAGAATCATACATTACGTTTAGCTTCCCGCGTCTGGCTTCTTTCACGGAGTATAATCATTTTGAGATTCATCCCTGTTGTTACATTATCAATGGTTCTTTTTTGTTTTCTTTTTTTAAATTTTTTTTAACGTTTATTGATTTTTGAGACAGAGAGAGACAGAGCATGAACGGGGGAGGGTCAGAGAGAGAGGGAGACACAGACTCTGAAACAGGCTCCAGGCTCTGAGCCATCAGCACAGAGCCCGACGCGGGGCTTGAACTCACGAACCGCGAGATCATGACCTGAGCCGAAGTCGGACGCTGAACCGACTGAGCCACCCAGGAGCCCCTGTGGTTCTTTTTTTCTACTGCCGTGTAGGACGCTATTGCTTGGATATGCCACAATTTGCTTATCCATTCACCTGTCCACAGACATCCGAGCTGTTTTCAGTCTTCGACTATTATAAAGAAAGCTGCAACGAACATTCACGGGCACACACAGGCTTTTATGTCTCTCGGGAAAACATCTGGGAGCAGAATGGATAGATCCTATGACCGGTAAATTTAAATATTTATTTATTTATTTATTTATTCACTTATTATTTTTAAAAATGTTTATTTATTTTGAGAGAGACCGAGCGAGAGCAAAGCAGGGGAGGGGCAGAGAGAGAGGGAGAGAGAGAGGGTCCCACCCAGGCTCTGCACTCTCAGCACAGAGCCCAAAGCGGGGCTCGATCTAACACCAAAGTCAGGAGTCGGATGCTCAACTGACTGAGCCACCCAGGTGCCCCTCTTTGGCCATTTTTAAAAATTGAATTGTTTTCAGATGGTTGAAGTTTGAGAGTTCTTTACATATTTTTTATACAAGTCCTGCCAGAATGTATTATTATATATGCAAGTATTTTTCTCCAAGTCTGTAGCTTATATTTCCCTTCTTTTAAAGGGTTTTTGGCAGAGTAAAAGCTACTAATTTTAATGAAATACGATTTACCAAGTTTCTGTTTTCCTTTTTCGGATCATGCTTTTGCTGTCATAGCTAAGAAATCATTGCCTAACCCAACATCAAAACAATGTTCTCCTATAATTTCTTCTAGAAGTTTTACAGTTTTGGTGTCACATTTAGGTATGATGCATTTTGAGTTAATTTTTTACATGGCGTGAGGTACAGATCCAAATTGTGTGTGTGTGTGTGTGTGTGTGTGTGTGTGTGTACGCGCGCACATATCCAATTATTCCAGGGCCATTTATTGAAAAGACTAACATTGCTCCACAGGATTGCCTTTCCATCTTTGTCCTCATCACCTATTTTGCCCCAGGCACAACATCACCACCTACTTCCTTCATGCTGGTAATGACCATGGCAAAGGCAGAGGGCTAAGCCCCGCATGAAGGTAGTTTCCAGGTTAGCAGGAGCTGCTTTGAGAAGTCCCACGAAAAACTTCCTTGACATTATCAGGTGGGGTTGCCCAGGTCCATAAACCACATGCTAGACAAGACCTGGCCTCTGTCCCCTCTCTTCCTGCACAGGGGCCCGTGTGGCATTGGCAGGAGAGGAGATGAGGAGCCAGCTCAGCTGATTCGTTCTGAATCCTTTCCTCTTAGATTGGGTGATCTCCTTTTCAAAGGCAAGTGGGTGGGGTATCTCTTTCCATTTGCAGCAACCTCAGTGGGAGTGAGCCCCTCTGTGGCAGGAGGGACAGAGGGCTTCTCCTTCTCTCTTGCAGTGGCAGAAACAAAACGCCTCCAGGACCTAAACACTCCCATTACCAGAGAGCTGTATACCAGAGAGTTCATCAGACTTTTCCAAGACCTGGAAAAAATACTCCCTTGGGTTCTAAGGCTGCTGTCCTTAGTATCTTGGTATCTCTTCATATACAACATAACAGGCACTCGGCATTTCTCTGAGTGTGAATCAGAAGTCAAGAGAGAGCAAATCGGACTACTTTATAGCCATGTGAACCCAGGAATCATTTCATTCTTTTAAAAAAATGTTTCTTTATTTTTGAGAGAGAGCGCGAGTGGGGGAGAGTGGGGGAGAAAGAGGGGGACAGAGCATCTGAAGCGGGGAGCTGTCATGACCTGAGCTACCCAGGTGCCCCGATAATTTCATTCTTATAATGTGTTGCCTATATCTGAATATTTGTATGAGACAGTCCATTCAACGCTCCATGCTTTGGGTTAGTGTAAGGTGTCTGAAGGAGAAAAGGGAATCTTGTAATCTAGCTGAAAAATGCTTTTGAAAGTTAAGTGGGCAAGGCTGCTGGCCACCCCAATAGTGTCTTGGGGGTGGGGGTGACCACCTACGTGGACCGGGCTGAAGCTCTGCCCACCAAACCCCCCAGGTCTCCTCCTCACATGGTCAAACCAGGAAGCCATATCTAGAAGAGCATTGATTAGTGAGCTGTAGGCAACAGCCAAGGGCAGTAAGTTACGTCCGGGGAGAGAAAGAACAGTGAGAAATGGACATGAGCTTTACCTGGATCTATATTTTATTTCTTCAGAAACAAAAAGTACTCTAAAGCAAAATGTAGCAAAATGTTAAGGTCTGTTCATCTGGATTGCTTGTTAATTATTTTCTGGGCTTGTCTGTGTGTTGGAAATGATTCATAATTAGAGATTAATTTTTAAGCAAAACAAGGCTAAAAAGAAAGGCGAAACATTATTAGTGACTGTCTGAAGAGTAGGCTCGTTTCCCCTCCTAGTTTCTACTTTTGTGCATTTTCTGAAAGCTTTATATTGCGTCTTTATTATTTTTATAAATGGGAAAAAAATAATCCCACTTTAAAGCCACAGAATATCATCAAGTGAGATAAATAGGGATGGACTGAGGAAGAAAAAAGGATCCAAGCACAATGCTGATAAAGTGGCTGCTAAAAAAAAGCATAAAATGTGGCTAAAGCCCGCTAATTTGTACTTTACTCATTCTGGTTAATGAGTGGACGATTTGGTTGACCCTCGCACAGTTGGTTCGAGAAGACTTGCTTATTGCTAGCAGGTGACCCTCCATCCTTAATTCTCAGGCTATTCTGGAGCCCAACCCCACCGGTCACGCGGGTGGGGGACACATCGCTTGCGCGTCTGGTTTTGCCTGCCAGGGAATCTCCATTCCAGGGCCTTGTGGGCCCGTCAACTGGCTGAAAACCCACCCTGTGGAAGGAATGATTCAGCAAAAAAACCAAAGGTGAGCAAAACCGCAGGAAGGCTCTTCAATCTACTTAAGAGAACAAACTCTTTTAATAGCTGTTAGCTCATTAAGTGTTGAAATGTAAATATTGTAGCTAATTAAATACAGTTTTATTTATTCCTTTCAGCAGATCCAGCCGAACATCCATCACAGAATACATTTTTAATGAAGAAAAGAGCTTTTTTTTAAAAAAAAAAAAAAAAAAAGGATTTGTTAACACAGACTGGCCTCTTTTTTCGATTAGCGTAAGAGATCATAAAGCCTCATTTCCCCGCGTCTCTGCAGCCTGTAGGACTTTCACAAATATTGGGACATGTCCAGCCCTCCACCTCTCCGGGCCTGTACCCACACAGTTCAATGCGGCTGGAGAAAAACAGCTGCTGGTGTCCTCGTCTCACTGGAAACTCATCAGCCCCCACGCTGCATTTCCCCGTTCATGCCCTCCTGCTCCCCTAGACAAGGAGTCCGCACCTCTGCCTCTCTCCCCTCCCGCACACCTACGCCTCCATCCTTTCTCTCAACACTGATCTGAGCTTCCTACTTTACTGAAAAGCGTTAAATTGGGTGTAAGAGAGCATCCGCAAGGTCCCGAAACACCCCCTGCCATTGCTCTGCACCTGAGCCAGTGCACCTGTCCTTCTCTTCTGTGCCCCTGGGAGCCCCCCCCCCCCCCCCCCGCCTTACTTGTAGCTCAGCCCCACTCATTTCTCTGAATGTCTTCTCTCTATCCTGTATCATCAATTTTCCTCTCTACTGGATCTTTCCCATCAGCATACAAATGAGCTGTTATTTTTCTTACATTATAAGAACAAAAGCTAAAATAAAAACCTGTCTTGACCCCGTTTCCCTTCCAGCTACCTCTCTAATGCTTGTCACGGGAGAACTCCTCCAAAGACCTGATGATGCTCACTGTCCCCCAAACCTCCTCCTCCTGCTCTCTCATGAACCCATTCCAGCACGCTACCCCAATCCTCTCGTCAAGGTCACCAATGACCTCCATGTTGTTAAACCCAATGGTTATTTCTCACTTGACCGACGACGAGGAGGGTGACGGTATAATTTATTGCAATGCGGATGTTGACAGTGAACATGACACGATGATACCTGTGGCAGGATAACAGGTGGGACTCCAGAACTGTGTCCAGCAAATCAGGAAGGAGGTAGGATTATCTGGCCTGTCAACATTTTTGACACCTTGAAATCCTTTCTTTTGTCTTCAGGGATGCCACACCCCTAGATCCCCTCCTTCTCTGCATCCTGTGTTGGTTCCTCCTCACCACGGAGACCTACTGTGTTGGTTCCTCCTCACCACGGAGACCTAAGAATGTTCAAGTGCTCGGGGGGGTGCTAGGAATGCTTCTCAACCTACCCTTACCTGCCACGAGACCTCGTCTAGTCTCATGGCCAACATACAGGTGATTATCAGAGACGCATCTCTGGCCCGGACCTTGCCTCTGAACTCCAGACCAGGCATCCCATTGTCTCTTCTACTTTTTCACACTCTTGCACATTTCAGTGAGTGCGGGTCAGTCCTGCCAACTGCTCAGGCCCAAACCCTTAACTCCGGTTGGCTCATCCCTCACTCTCCTCCCTTACACCTGACACCCAGAAAAACCCTCTTGTCTCTACTTTCACAGAGCATCCAGAACTTGACCGTCTCTTCCCACCCCATCGGTACCACGCTGGTCCAAATAACCATGAACTCTTATTGAGGCCACAGTTGATCTGTGAACAACACAGGGGCCACTTCCAGGAGAATTTTTCTCAGTAAACACAGCACAGGACTGTAAATGTGTTTTCTCTTGCGATTCTCTTAGTAACATTTTCTTTCCTCTGGCTTACTTTATTGTTAAGAGTACAACATAGAATACGTATAACACAAAATACGTATTGATCGATGGTTATATTATCAGTGAGGCTTCCAGTCAACAGTAGGCTACTAGTAGTTAAACTTTTGGGGAGTCAAGGGTTATACCTGGATTTTTGACTACGTGGGGTGACTGCACCCCCATTCGCCCTACCCCCCCCCGCCCCCGCCCCCGCCATTGTTCAAGTGTCAGCTGTGCTGCGAAAGTCTCCCGACTGGTCCCCGCTTCAGCCCTTGTGCTCTATCTATGCACCACACAACAGTGGGATGGCTCTCCAAACGAGAAGGGACTTCCTCACTGTGGCAGGTAAGGTGGTACTCCCCACTTTCCATCTCTGACTTCGTCCCCTGCACCTCCCCCACACCACATAGATCTCCGTGTTATTTTTGGAGCACCCTAGACGTGGCTCCTCCTCAGGGCATCTGTGCATTCTATCCCCTCTCCTGGAATGCTCTTCCCTCTGCTTTCCCATGGTTTGCTTTTGTGCCTTTCTTCAAATGTCACCTTCTAAGAAATATTCTCAGATCTAGTTAAACAAATTGTTTTTAACGTTTATCGATTTTTTGACAGACAGAGACACAGAACGCAAGAACTCGAACCCACAAACCTGAGCCAAAGTCCGATGCTTCACCAACTGAGCCACCCAGGAAGCCCCACTCTCAGATCTATTTAAATGACAACTCCCCTGTCCCCAGCAGGACCCGTCATCTTGCCCTGCATTCCTTTCCACCATAGTCTATTTCATCTTCTACCAGTCTAGATCAGCACTGTCTTCTAGAACCTTCTGTGGCAATGGAAATGTTGATTCTACCCCGTCCCAATATGGTAGCCACTGGTTACATGTTCCTGTTGAACACTTCAGAGTGGCTAATGCAACTGAAGAACTTATCTTTTAATGATATTTAATTTTAATTAATTTAAGTTTAGATAGCCACATGGTACTTATGGCTACTGTCTTATACTATACCATAATTCCTTATTCTCCCACTCATTTGTCCAGAGTTGGCTGACTTTAAATATGATCTTCATGACAGTACGATCCATAATACACTTATCCCCTCCATTAGAATGTAAGTTCCACGAAGGCAGATTGCTTCTGTGATCAACACCTAATAGGTGTTCAATAAATACTTGCTGAACGAGTGACCTTTACCTCAAGTGTATCGTTTGAAGGGCCAAACTTTGTTTCTGTTTTCAACACTCTTAGAAATTCTTCACAGACTCTATCTATGCCGTTTTCTTAATTTAGTGCCAGAATATATTGTTTCCTTGCAATTTCAGTGTCACTATTCTGTACGTAAATTGTGATGTTGCCATAAATTGTGTCCTCAGAGACCGTTAATGTCATCCCTTCGTTATCTACACCAGATTGCTAGGTTTTTATAGACTGTCTACTAACTGACTATTTATCGTTAAGTTCTTCCTACTGCTGTCTTTAGTATGTGCCTTACTTTTCAACAGAGGTAACTGGATAAGGCTTGAGGGTACTTCTGTTCTCCCCCAGAGCTAAATTCACAGGATTTGTGATGACTTTTATTGCGGGTACATTCAGAGTCTATTCAAAGAGGTTGGTTGTCTGGAAATGCAATCTGCATGAAAATAAGATCTGTGGTAAGAACA
Organism: Panthera uncia; assembly: GCF_023721935.1. NCBI lineage: Eukaryota > Metazoa > Chordata > Mammalia > Carnivora > Felidae > Panthera > Panthera uncia. The sequence continues at coordinate 20,224,567 of NC_064815.1, read as the reverse complement.
AGGGCAGTTACTACTATTCCTCTCTTAGAGATTAGAAATTAAAATCCAAGATGACAATCGCAGGCCGTGGAGCTGGAATTAAACTTTGAGTCCAATGTCCTCCCATCTAACCCAGTCCTGCTCAAAGATGTGGTTCAGGGGCGCCTGGGTGGCTCAGGAGGTTAAGCGCCCGACTTTGGTTCAGGCCATGATCTCACGGCTTGTGGGTTCGAGCCCCGTGTCGGGCTCTGGGCTGACAGCTCAGAGCCTGGAGCCTGCTTCAGATTCTGTGTCTCTCTCTCTCTGACTCTCTCCTGCTCGCACTCCGTCTCTCTCTGACTCTCAAAAAATAAATAAACGTTAAAAAAATTTTTAATAAAAAAAAAATATATGGTTCAAAACCACTTACTAGAAATCACCTGCCGTGGCCCTCCCACTAAACTTACTGGCTCGGAATCTTGGGGGCAAGGGTTTGAGACTCACTGTGCTATTTACTTGCTGGCTGGAAGTACTTTATAATGCTATTCTCTTTTTTTGAGTTTTTATTCCACCGGGGAAAGAAGGATGGTATTTTTTTTTTTTTAATTTTTTTTTTCAACATTTTTTATTTATTTTTGAGACAGAGAGAGACAGAGCATGAACGGGGGAGGGGCAGAGAGAGAGGGAGACACAGAATCGGAAACAGGCTCCAGGCTCCGAGCCGTCGGCCCAGAGCCTGACGCGGGGCTCGAACTCACGGACCGCGAGATCGTGACCTGGCTGAAGTCGGACGCTTAACCGACTGCGCCACCCAGGCGCCCCAGAAGGATGGTATTTTTATTAGGTCCCTGCTCATAAACTTGTAGCAACTGCTGTTGCAAACCAAATGAGGATTTTAAGCACTGATACATTTGTTCCACGGATCTGCCTGCCCTGTACTGTAAGTAGAGGCGTGATTGATAAAAAATATGTCTCGGGAACAGATTACAGGTCACGAAATACATCCAGATTCTCTCGCTGCCTCCCGGAGAGCGCAGAGATCCATTTGTCAAGTATGAAGACCTCAGAGGATATCGTTGCCATCCAGATTAACCATGGGAATGTGAAAGGTGATTATTCCTTGAGGTACAACAAGGTCACCTGCAGCAAAGGCAAATGCACGTGCGTGGCCGCGAGGCTCCCTGTGCTCCAGCTTGCGGTCCAGAGCTCGCAGCCTGGGATGCCAGCCTCGGCTCACACGTGGACTGGCACAGCCTTGCATTTGGGGTTGTCTGTCCACAGCTTCCAGTCCCTGCAGCAACCAGGTCCGGAGGAACAGAGAACAAGTCCCTTGTTCTGCGACCCCCCGGGGCCATTTCTAGCAAGAAGCGATCCTGGCAAAGCTTTTGGTCTTTAAATGTGATTTCTGTGACTTGGGGTGGGACAAGGCAGGTCTAGAGGAGCCCAGGGTTCAGTGGGAAGTCTTAGATAAAGGCTCCGAGTGGGACACAGGATCTGGAGAATGGGTTAGTAAGGAGCCACCTGTCTCACCTTGGAGGGGGAGAAAGGGTTGGGTGGACGGAGGGGGAGGGTTGTTAATGGAGCCCAGGTAGGTTCTTACCCCACACGCTGGACAGGCTCAAATTCCAGAAACCCCAGAAGCGTCTGTCCCCAGGAAAGTGCACGCGCAGATTGTGGCTTTTGTTATTTCCTGCTCAGTCCACTGTGGCGAGGAGAAGGTAGCGCCCACAGAGCACGGTCCGGTCCGTAGGAAAGGTGTGCCTGCTGATCAGCAGGTTCAAGGTCAGGAGTCAAAAGGAAGCCTACATCCCTGCTTTCACAGGAGTTAATCTAGCAGCTGAGAGGCTCGGGGCGTCTGGCCAAGAATACAACAAGGGACTCCGTGTGCTTCATGGTAGGTGAATTTTTGGCAGTTAAAAAAGGAAAAAGAAAAGTCTTCTTATGAGCGAAGAATCTTTACTGGGGAGCATAGAGCTAACTTTTTGGCGTTCCTTGCCATTCACATTACAACAGCACACTGGGAGACAGCTACGACACCCTGTTTAGCAAGGGGGAAGGTTGAGATTTAGCAGAGTGAAGCCAGAACCAGAATGGATCCGCCTAAAATGCTTAGAAAAACTCGGTGAGAATTCCAGACATGCTAGCCGTTCGTACTAGCTGAAGTTGTCCAGTTCACACGGGGCAGAACCAAGATTTGAACCCAGACCCGTCTGACCTGGAAACTCGGGCTCTGACCCTCTACGCCATTACTGTCCCCAACTATTAATATTTGTCATTTTGTTTGGCTTCCCGGTCAAAGATGAAGAAGCCGCCTGAGTAGGCGCGCCCGCATTTGTGTTCTGGCTCATCACACTCATGATTTCCCCGTGGCTTCTGGGCTTCAGATATCCAACTAAGCAATTGGAATCCTTGTTCTTTTTTTTTTTTTTTTAAGTGAAACTAATAAGAAAAATTTATTGAGATAGTAATTTGTGTTTCCTTCATGCTTGCAGAAAGATACTCCAAAACGTGAGAACAATGCATTAAAGGAAAACACACACACACACACACACACACACACACACAGGAGCATATCAATAGATGCTAGAAAGACATCTAATAAAAATCAACAGCCGCTAACAAAAATCCTGATTAAAATAAAGCCAGAAGGAAACCACTTAAATGTGTTCAAGATCACCAAAGTCCAATAGTAAATACTGTTCCACATGTTGAAATAGTGGAGCCTTTTCGAATTAAACAAGAATCTGACAGGTGCGTGTGCTTTTGCTATATTTTTCAGCACTGCTTTGCAAGTTCTAGTGAAAGCAGTGTAACAAAGTGGAGAAGTGTATAAAGGCAGGAGAAAAAGAAACACAGTTACATTTGTGCTGGAAATGTCATTGTTGAAAATTACAAAGTACTGGAATTAATGAGAATTTAACAAAGTGACTATGTGCAATATTTACTTGTCTTAGGGTTCTCTCTCAATTCTAGAAATGAGGAGAATCTAGAAATAGAAATGGAAGAAGGAGTTAACCCAATACAGTGGTCCCAAACTATAAATTATTCAGGAATAAATCTGACAAGAAAGTCAGAGAAGTTTTATGAAAATAAACCAATACAATCCAATTTATGATAAATGAGAAGACATTTTACAATCTCAAATGTGAACATTTAATGTTACAAAAATGCCAATTACCTCAACACGAATATATAATTTATTGCAATTTCCCATTGGAAACACAAGCTTTTTTTTTTTTTTAATTGGATGAAATTATCTTAATGCTCATTTGAAAGAACAAATGCTCAAGATGAGCCAAGAAAGTCTGGAATACAAAAGCTAATTAGGGGGAATTCGCCCAATGAGATAGTGTAACACGTCAGCATGTACTGGAAAACCATCTGAATGCACCCTCAGACATTAGCATGCATCAGAATCTCCTGGGAGGGCTTGTTAAAATCGTTAAAACAGATTGCAGGACCCCCCAGAGTTTCTGATCTCCGAGGTCTGGGATAGGGCTCAACAATTTGCATTTCTAACAAGTTCCCAGGTGATGCTGATGCTGCTGGGCTACAGGACATTCTTTGAGAACCATTATTGTAACAAATCAACATAACATTGGCCAAAAAAAAAAAAAAAAAAAAAAAAGACAAACCGGTGAAACAGACAAGAAGCCAGTAACTACCGAATGCATATGAGTATTTAATAAATGACAAAGGCTATCCATAAGGTGTGACTAAGAAAAATATGCTGCGTAAAAATTTGTATAACGTGGTCTTAATAGTGTGTGTGTGTGCGTGTGTAAGTATATATATTTTGTATATATGTGCCTGATGAACAAAGGTTGAGGGAAACGAAGACAGGAGAGAAGAGGCAGAGAGGGGCACCTGGGTGGCTCAGTGGGTTAAGGGTCTGACTTCGGCTCAGGTCATGATCTCACGCTTCGTGAGTTCGAGCCCCGCATGGGACTCTGGGCTGACAGCCTGGAGCCTGCTTCGGATTCTGTGTCTCCCTCTCTCTCTGCCCCTCCCTACTCGAGCTCTCTCTCTCTCTCTCTTCCTCTCTCTCTCTCTGTCTCTCTCAAAAATAAACATTTTTTTTTAAAAAAGGAGAGGAGAAATAGAGAGTTCAGTCAAAAGGAAAAGAATAAAGCAGCACTAAAAAATTACCAATATATATGATATTATCACACCGAGGCATTTACATAAAATTACACCCGGCCATGATTAATGATGTGCTCACACAGAGTTTGAGCTATGACCCAAGGACAATAGAAACTACATTCCAAAGTGAGATGCCAGACATTCCCATTTATCTTTCCCTCCACAAATAAATACTAAATGGCTCCTATATATGAGGCTCTGATTTGGATGGGGAACAAAATAAAGTCTTCTCTCTCACGTGGTTCACATGCTAGTGAACCTGCACCGTGAGGACTTAATGAAAAGGAAGGTGAGGGAAGCTTGTTCCTGGGCTCTCGGTGCTCACCCCCACCACGGGGGTGGGTGCCATTTTGGGGAGAGGATACTCAGAGAGAGCCATCAGCGGGCTGTGAGTCCTCCTTCCTGGAAACGGGAAGTGGGGGACACTCGCCCTTCCTCTCAAGCCTTGCAGAGGGTCTCCCGTGAGATTCCTGCAGCTCAAGCACAGAGGGGACTGTGGTGTGATGTCTGCCTGGGAAATCTAAAAGGCTGACAGGATGGGGGAAGGAAGGAAGAGCCGTTGTGTTGGGTATTCTCTACTCCAGAAGTTGTGGACGCAGGTAGAGTGACCACATCCCTTTTTCATCCCCAGTGGGGCCCTTTTGTGCATGAACGTAGTATGCTGGGCAAACAGGCATGCACAGGACGGTCCTGGGCAAACTGGAAGTATAGCCCCTGTACACACAAGAGAAGTTCCTCATGGGCCACATGGGCCATATGAGACAGAGCGGGTATGGGAGTATCCGGACGGCCACTGTAAAATAACAGAAAACATTTACGTTGGTCCCTGCCCCTGGTTCCTGGCACTGAGCTTCTAAAACCCTTGAAATTTCCTCCATGATAAGAACAATGGGAGCGGTTTTTTTTGTTCTAGTATTTGGTCTTTCCACCTGGTCGCTGACACAGAGCTCCTAACTCCTTTGGAATCTCCCTGGAGACAGGAGCGTCTTTGGTTTTAATGAGGTGACTCTTGGGATCTCCTGGACGGCTTCAGAATGGGGGCTGGCCACCAGAAGGGCCAAGCCATTAAAACCACAATGAGATAGCACCTCATACCCGTTAGGATGTCGATTACCAAAAAGACAAGAGGTACCAGTATTGACTGGGTTGTGCAGAAACCTGTGCACGGCTGGTGGGAATGCAAACTGGTGCGGCCACTGGGGAAAATGGTACGGAGGTTCCTGAGAAAGTAAGAACAGAACTACCGTATGGTCCGGCAATCCCACTTGGGGGTATATATCCGGGGGAAATGAAGTCACTATCTTGAAGAGATATCTGCTCTCTCGTGTTCAATGCTGCATTCTTCACAATAGCCAAGATACGGAAACAACCTAAGTGTCCATCAACAGATAAGGGAACAGGTAAGGGGATAAAGAAAATGTGGCATATACATATAAAAGGGAATATTACGCAGTCGTGAAAAAAGGAAAATCCTGCCATTTTGGTGACAACGTGGATGGACCCGAGCGGCATTAAGCTGACTGGATTAAGCCAGAGAAAGGCAGATAACCATATCACCCCACACTTATATATGGAATCTAAAACAGCAACAACAACAAAAAAAAAACTGATAGAAACAGAGTAGGGTGGCGGTTGCCAGGGGCTAGGGGTGGGGGAAATAGGGAGAGTCAGGGAAAGGGGTACCATTTTCACTCGTAAGATGAATGAGGTCTAAGGATCAAATATATATCAAAGTGACTATAGTTGGCATTACTGTATTGTATAACTGGAATTTTCTAAGAGTAAAGCTTAAGTACACACACACACACACACACACGCACACACATGGGTAAATGTATGAGGTGATGGATATGTTAACCGGCACACGGTGAGCATTCTCTCATGATACATACATATACATATACAAATCATCATGCTATACGCTTTGTCATTTGATTTGTCACGTCTATCTCGATAAAGCTGAAAGGAGAGAAAACGATGAAGAAAATGTCCTCAACACAAATTAAACAAACAAGCCATGCTTAGAAGCTTGGAGCTTTTCAGCCCCATATCCTCCAGGAAGGGAAGAGAGGTTGGCAATTCCTATCATGATCCATCATGCCTGCATAACGGAGCCTCCATAAAAATCCCCAAAGTACGGGGTGTGGGGAGCTTTCGGGTTGGTGAACACATCTGTGTGCTAGGAGGGTGGCGCACCCCAACTCCGTGAAAACAGAAGTTCCTGAGCTCAGGGCCTCACCCTGGGTAGCTCTTCATCTGGCTGTTTATTTGTATCCTTTGAAGTATCCTTTGTGATAAATCGGCAATCATCAGTAAACTCTTTTCCTGAATCCTGTGAGCTGCTCTAGCAAACTACTGAACCCAAGGAGGGCGTCACGGGAACCCTGATTTATAGCTGCTCGGTTGGAAGTACAGGTGACAGATAATGATGAGACCCTCGAACGGCATATGAATGGGGGGGGGGGTGGGCAGAAGCAGTTGTGTGGGGCTGAACCTTTAGCCTGTGGGATCTGATGCTGTCTCTACGCAGTTAGTAGCAGAATTGCGTGATGTGGGAAACCCGCACATCTGGAAATCAGAGGTGTTGGGTGAGAGTAAAAGAGAAACAGGGAGATTTTCCTAGATGGCCACCTAGAGGGGACAAGGGATCTCGGTGCGGAGGAGCTAGAGGTACCACCCAAATCCCTAGGGGCTGAGGCAGAGGGAAGTGGCAGCCTTCACACGGGAACTGCAGGGGGGAGGTCCTGAGTGCAGAGGGCAGGGGGTGTCCTGGAAAACATGAACATGCCCACGTGAGAAAGAGGAGGTTTTAAGCAGATGCCCAAGCCTGGAGAGCCGAGCCTGGACATCACAGCGGTGTCAGCGGCTAGAACACCCCTCTCTTCTTCACCGCACCCCTGCCCCTGTCCCTGCTGGCTCTGAAACCATGGCTATGGAGCGGGAGGAAGAGCACTGGGAGAACCAGATGGGATCCAGAGAGGATTCCCCCCACCCAAACTGGGGGCAGGGCCAGGGCTCTGGGAGAAATGACTTTAAATCCGATTTAGGGTTCTGGTCCAGCACGTTAACGACTGTTACTTGACTGAAAGTAACCATCGCGCAGAACACTTTTAGTAAGAGCAACCAGAAAAACCCCACCATGTTTTCCCCCTGATGATGGAAGAACAGAGTTCGGGGACACCGGGAGACCAAAACAGAGTCGCCTTCTTTCAAGGGTGCGTGTGTTTAAGGGTGCTATATAAAATCATAAAATACTGCAATGAATTGCAATAGAGAAAGTGGAGACGAATTCTTCTCCATCAGAAGAATGTTTCCCCCTGTGCTCTGAGCGGGGGACACCAGGTCTGGGGGGCCGTTAATGGTTGTAGAGTTTCGGCGCCCAACGTGGAGTGGTCCGGCATCCGGGAGATATCCCTGCCCACACTGGCCTGTGAAGCCTGGTGGGGAGGAGAAGGTCCTTGTAGGGGAGGGGAGGGAAATTCTTGGAGCGGTGGAAAGGCAGAATTGGTTTCCTATGGGTAGAAGCTTCCTTTTCAGAGGCTGAGAAAGGGCACGACTTGTGGAGTCCCCACAGGTGATAGAGTCCTGGCCTTCCTTGTTGCTATTTCCAAGACGGGTTGAGCGCCAGATGCTGTGGGGCCGGCCAGTCTTTTCTCAGGCCTAAAGAGTGACACCCGAATGGAAATGATGCTCTGAGGAGGAGGGAGCATGTGGGCCCAAGAAATGCAGCAAGGAGCCCAGAGCATCATCCCAGAGCCACAGGCAGGAAGGTAACTATGGCGACTTCCACAGGAGCGCTCCAGGTACAGCTCGGGGGTTTCTCACGCGCCTCTAGGGATTAGGAGGCATTCCTGAAACGTGGACGAGATCAAATTTCTTGCCACGCTGGTGAGAGAGGCTCAGAACCCGATCAGATCCGATGGGGAAGTGAAATAATAGCCGCTCTGGAAGACGACACACTTGGGCTATATCCGGCTCTGCTCTGAACACATACTGTTAAGTGAAACCCACAACAAGGCAGAGGTTTAGAGAGTTTCGCGCTCTCCAACAATTGCGCAGGGTTGATGAGTTGGGTCCTTGAATTGAACTCATTAACCGAAGGGGAGGCCAGGAAAGAAATTAACTGGGCCCTGTGCTAATTCCACATTCTATTGCACTCTCCTCGGGTTGATTTCGATTTCCTCTACCGGCTCGTATTCTGGCTCCGAAGGAACGTGATCGCTTCATCATTACTGGTGAGTGCACTTTGCTCTTTCTGTGGCCGCGTGGCTCTCGCAGCCTCTGAGTTCAGGAATGGCCCAAGGGTCAGTCCCCCCTCCACACACTCCTTTCCGTCTCTTCTCCTCCTTCTCCTCCCTTCCCATCTGGCTCTCTGTCAAGAATTCTTTTATTTCTCTGGTCCAGCTCCTCCCCTGATGAGTTGGAAAGACCCACTCCTCCTGTGTTGCTATTTGACTCACACTTATTACTACACGCACAACATTCTGGCCCCACGGGTGGTGGGTTTTCTCCCACACTGAGAGATTCTGTGCGACACCAGCTGGTTGTCTGGTAATTCAATTCAAAGCTGACACTGACCAGAGTTTGCACAGATCCCACAGCTTAAGGGGTCAGCGCCCCCGCCCCCCCATGACTGCCTCCTACTTCAGATGCCAAGTTACCAGGTTACCAAGATCCCCAGGTTACCTACAACTTTTGTCCAATTTGGTGACAAATTGGAGGTTCCATGAGCTCCCCACGTTGGATATAATTATTTGCTAGAACAGCACATAGAACTCAGGGAACTCAGAACTCAGAGCTCCCACTTAGGAGCTCTGTCAGGAACCTGGGTCAAAGACTAAATATTAAAATAAAAGATACCTCTAGTTCTCATATCACTTCAAAAAATTACAAGGATTTTAGGAGTTTTCACACCTGAGTTCTAGACTTGTATATAAAGCTGATTACCAAACGTCTCACTTGGGCATCTAATGACCATCTCAAAATTGAGTCCCAAACAATTCTTAAACCCTCCCTTCCTCTAAAAATAACAAAAACCAATTTTAATTAAGTAGCCAACAATAAAACACCCCAGACTCCTTCCCTCCCGGTCTTCTGCGTTTTAGTGTTGGTAATTCCATTCCCCCAGGTGCTCTAGCTAGTTTCTAGGAAAGATCCTCTCTACTTGTCCTCCTTGTATTTCTTCAGTCCAGTCCATCAGCAAGTCCTGCTGTTTCTGCCTCTGGAATATTCCCAGTGTGACTCCTCCTCCTTACCCGCCCCCCCACTACCCCCACACCACTTCTTTCTATCTGGTCCCCAGACTTCAACTTCTCCTTCTCTGAGTTTGTATCCCACTCACGAGCCAAAACGACTCTGTAAATACACAAGTCAGATCACAGCTCTCCTCTGCGTGGAACATTCCTGTGGTTTTGATTCACACTCAGATGAAAGGTCAGTATCCTAACCTGTAAGAATACTAGGTCCTACATAATCTGACCCCTGTATTAGTGTCCTGCTGCTATTGGAACAAGTTACCCATATACTCAGGGCTTAAATAACACAAATGTCTTCTCTTACAATGATGGGAGTTTTGAAGTCTAAAATCTGGGTGTCAGGGGGGCTGTGTGCCTTCTGGAGGATGAAGGGCAGAATCTGTCTCCTTGTCTCTTCCAGTTTCTCCAGGCTGCCTGCGTTCCTTGGCCCATGCCCCCTTCCTCCAACTTCAAAGACAAGAGTCTAGCATCTTCTCTCATCTCTGACCTCTGCTTCCTTCTATCTTGTCTCTATCCATCGAACTCTCCCACCTCCCTCTTATAAAGACCCTTGTCATCACACTGGGTCCACCTGGATAATCCAGGATAATCTCCCCATCTCCCCATCTCCCCATCTTAAGGTCTTAACTTAATGACATCTGCAAAGCCCCTTTTACCCTGTAAAGTAACACAGCAGCAGGTTCCAGGGATTAGGGTGTGGACATCTTTGATGGACCCTTATTCAGCCTACTGTCCACTTAAATGCAACTGTGTCTCCTAAACCCCATTCTCAACACTTCGGCCTCGGACACATTGGGCATCTTGCCGGTCCTGGCTACATTAAACTAGTTCTGGATTGTTGCTAACCTCTCAGAGAGGTTTTCTTTTTCCATCCAGTTTGGAATAGGACCCCCTCCATATTTTATTCCCTCATGCGTCTCTCTTTTTCATAGCACTTACCAATGATCTATTAGATATTTATTGGATCATTTTTTTTTCTCCCCCACACTAAATTCCATGAGAATCGTGGTAGGGGCACCTGGGTGGCTCAGTCGGTTAAGCGTCCGGCTTCGGCTCAGGTCGTGATCTCACAGTTCGTGAGTTTGAGCCCCGAATTGGGCTCTCTGTGCTGACAGCTCAGAGCCTGGAGCCTGCTTCGGATTCTGTGTCTCCCTCTCTCTCTCTGCCCCTCCCTCACTTGCACCCTATCTCTCAAATATAAATAAACGTTAAAAAAAAAAACAGTGGCACACACGCACACATTTTGTTGTTCACTTTCATATCTCGAAAAGCGTACGGCACAAAACAGGTACTCAAAAGTACTTGATGATACATGAATAAATGAGCGAACCGCTGTTTCTCTAACAATATAGAACGGGATCAGGAACGAGAAGCTACTTTCAGATGTTTCAGAACTCAGGAGTGTCTCAAGTCCCCAAATTATAAAGCTCTCGTAGCACAGGACTCCTATTTCTTCTTAGGAGTACAAAGAGTGAGAGGAGATGTAGGCATTTTCTACATCTCTACAGGTGTGCCTCCTGCTTCCCTGCCCTCCATCAACGCACCGGACAGGGCTGAAGCATTACCCTACCATGCCACAGAATGCCACAGACACCACTGGAATAAAAAGCTGAACAAAGACACAGACCCTGGGGCTGGGGAAGGTGGGTGCTGGGGCCATGGGGTCAACATGGAGTCAACATGCTCCCGACTTGGGGGCAGATCAGCCCCTTGCTGGTGGTAGTGCACGTTGGGACTTGTAAAAAAAAAAAAATAACATTGTCCTCGTCTTCGAAAGGGAGTTGTGTCAGGGCAGAGTGAGCCAGCTCAGGAAAGTGCTGAGCTTAGCACATACACTATAAACAAAACAAATAAACAAGACTGAGATGCACTGACCTGGAGCAAAGAGATTTGCCAAATGTTTTTGACTATTACAAATCCCTGGCTCTCTATCCCTATGATTCTATTTTCATCCTTTCCTCTCTTTGGGGAGAAATTCACAGGAGCATTGCAAATGTTGCTGTACAGCCTGAAAATCAGGAAGGAACCACAGAAGTAAAAAATTCATTTCCATAGTAACAGGCTTGGAACCATCCCGGCTGCCAGCAGAATGAGTCGATTTGATTCATTCCAGCAAACATATCCACAATTTTATTTAAAATGTGAATGGCACAAAGAACTCAATCGGAGGGTCCAGAGAAAACGGCTAGCTCCGAAGTTCAGGGTGGGTCTGAATCCTAACACACCCAACACGATTTAAACACGCCTTTAAGAGACAGTAGCAAGTTTTCTCTGCTTTGAAGGCAGTGATTCATCATCTCACGGTGACCTACTAAGTCCTCGCCCCCTGAGGCAAACGGCCCCTTTGAAAGCTTCATTATTAAATCAGCTTGGTCCACATGACAAGTCAAAGTCATGGCAGCCACCGTGGCGTATGCTGGCCTGAAGTGCCCCAGAAGGGACTTGACAAAGCCAGCTTTTCCTTTCAAGGTCCAGCATTTCAGCCACTCCTGTTTGCCCTTAGCAAGTCATGTCCTTGCGTTGGAAAGGTTCATTTGCTCATTCGTTCGTCCGTTCATTTGCTCATTCGTTCGTCCATTCATTTGCTCATTCGTTCGTCCATTCATTTGCTCATTCATTCGTCCATTCATTTGCTCATTCGTTCGTCCATTCATTCATCTACTCATTCATTCATTCACTTGTTCATGCAATTAATCAGCAGTTATCGCTTTCTTTCTTTTCGTGTGTGTAGTATTAGATACTGAGGATCCCAGAGGTACCCCAGGGGTACCTGTCCTTGAAGAATTCACATTCTGCTGGGGGCACAGGAACATGTACCAAGATCACAAAACCGCGGAAATGCCGAAATAGGCTGAGGCACAAGGCACCGTGGGAACTTAGGGGGAAAGTGTCTACCTCAACCTACATCTTAGAGGACGAGGGAGATCCTACGGGGAAGTTCCTAGCAGAGGAAATTCCAAACAGTTTCAAATATGTGGAGGTTGAAACGGAAGGCACGTGTGGGGAGCATCATACGTGTGGGATGCGTGTGGAGGGGTGGGTGTGCAGGAGGAGAGAGGCGTGAGGCTGGCAGGGCAGACAAGGTTCTGCTCCTGCAGGACCCTGAAATTCGACTCCCGTGTTTGGGCTTGATCTGTTGTGCGAAGTGCACTAGGCACACACCAGTGATGGCTCTTTGGCCAGCAAGATGGTGGTTATGCCTCTGGTTTAGGAAAGGAACCCTGGTAGCAAATCTGGAGGTGGGAGCCCGGGCAGGTGTGTGTGTGTGGGGGGGGGGTCTCTGCAAGAGTCAAAACGAGGGGCGGTAATGTGTGAACTAAGGGAATAGTGCAGGCACTGGGGGCAGGGGGTGCAGACAAGACGTGCCTAGGAATTTAGAATCATCAGAGCTTGGCGACAGACAGGAGATGGAGGGGGAGGGCGAGGGAGGAACACAGAAGGATGAGGCTTCCCTTGAGCGACAGGCAGCGACACTGACGTGTGCGTCAGAGGAGGAGCATCTCTGATGGCAGAACAGGTGAGTGGGCACGAAGGGCAAGACACGTTGAATTTGGGACCCACGGAATTTGAAGTGCTTGGAGGCTAAGGGGGCTGGATCTGTGCATTTGGAAGATGTAACTGGGGGACTGAAGCCTAGGATTGAGGTTTGGCAATAGTCATTGCCGGGTTGCAATCACAGGCTTGAGTCAAGACCTCCTCGAGTTCGGGACTCACACGATATGTCAAGAGAGCTGAGGAGGGTGGTCTGGGGAACAGAGGTATTTAAGACACTGGAAGAAGAAGAGAAGACAGGACCAAAAAATGTCAAAACCCATGAACCAGGGTGCCTGGGTGGCTCAGTCATCGGTTCCGCATATGACTCCTGATCTCAGGGTTGTGAGTTCAAGCCCCACGTTGGGCGCAAAGCTCACTAAAATAAACACACACACCACAAAACCAAAACGAATGAATAGAACACCAAGTGGGTGAATTGGATGGGGTGTGAATTATATCCCCACAAAGCTGTTACTTTTTTAAAAAGGAAGGAGTTTCAAAACGAAGACGGGGGTATGTGTGTTAAATACAGTCAAAGGTCAAGAAAGAGAAGGGCTCCTGAGTTTCCCAACTAGGAAGATAGTGTTGATCTCAGTCAAAGAGATGCCAAGACGCCTTCAAAGTGGAGGAGACAGAAGCCATATGGCAATGGGTTGGAAGAGAAGTAAGCTAATTGTCTTAAGGAACGGTCAGTCGTCAGCAAGTTTATAGGCCAAGAATTGGGAGCCTGCCGGTAAGAAGTTGCAGAGGAGAGGCAGAGAGAGGGGTGAACTGAGGTGGCACAGCCCTAGAGGGCAAAGGAGGAGGGAGGTGGGATCCAGGTCCCCCCATGGGTGGGGGCCTTGGGCAGAAGTGGGCACAGCGACCCCACTGAGTTTGGTAAAATAGGCCAAGGAGGTGGCGGACATTCACTGCTGATGCCTCTCTGTTGTTCTAGAAGTAGGAGGGAGGCCCCTGCTGAGGAGGGAGGAAGCTTGACGTACCAGTCCCAATGGCCAGGACAGGAAGGTGCAGGCAGGGGACAAAGGTAAAGGATGTACCACAGAGCCTGGGACCCAGGGGAGGCTGAGAACACAGATTCTTGTGCCTGTGGAAAGAACTAGATCACTTTAGCATCTACACTCTGGGAAAGGTACGGCAGTGCCTGACTTAGAACGGGTCTGAATTGACTCCTCCATTCTCCCTGGATGTGGGGAGTAAGAATGATAACAGGGGCACCTGTATGGCTCAGTCAGTTGAGCGTCCGACTTCAGCTCAGGTCATGATCTCACGGTTCTTGAGTTCGAGCCCCGAGTTGGGCTCTGTGCTGACAGCTCAGAGCCTGGAGCCTGCTTCGGATTCTGTGTCCCCCTCTTCTCTCTCTGCCCCTCCCCTGCTTGTGTTCTGTCTCTTTTGCTCTCTCAAAACTAAATAAGCTTTTTAAAAAATCTTAAAAAAAAAAAAAAAAAGAATGACAACAGAACTTTCAGGAACAGAATCGAAGATGGGCACATCCACTGTGACAGAAGGAGCCAGGGTGGTCACTGTGGCCTTTTCTGTTAGGGAGGCCTGGGTCCGGTCCATACTCTGGCTCCTGACAAAACTCAACGCCCTTTCTTCCTTTCCTGAGTCCCTCTGGGTCCATGCTGTGTTTCTTCTTGATTCTATCAATAGTTTGTTAAAAACCTTTTCTTATGAGAGCAACACATGCTTATCATATACAAGAGAGAAAGAAGAAAAAGAAGAAATTTCTTGATGAAATTGAAGTGAAATTTTCTTGAAAGAAATTTCATCAAGAAGATAAAAGAACCACCCATAATAAATAAATAACCACACATCCACTGATAGCACTTGGCATCTTTCTTTCCAACATCTTCCTCTGCACCTACACGGTTTTAACATCGTTAACATCAAATGTGCAATTTTGCTTCCAGCCCTTAACGTAAAGTTCTCGTCTGAACACCTTCCGTGAATATTTTTAAAAATCTTACTGCAGACATAATTTCAATGCCGCCTAATAGTCCCCTGATTGGATATACCATCCGAGAGGAACATTCTTCCACTTTTAGGTTGCTTCCATTTTTATTTTATTAAAAATAGAGCTAAAGCAAATGACTGTGCAATGTTTGCGTGTGGCTCTTGTCTCCCAGAAGTAGAATTACTGGTCCGGGGCACCATGACTATCTCAAAGACTCTTACCTAATACATGCCGTCCAATCGCTTTCCAGAAGGTTCATCCAACTTACCCTCCCACCATCAATGTCTGAGAGAAAGAGAACCCCTTGCTCTGCTCGTTTATCCTTCCTCAGTCAAAATTCCAGTGAAACGTTTGATGAAATGGCAGATGGAGTCTAATCCCATATGGAAAAATAAAAACTTGAGAATATGAAGAAGAAAAAAATTTGGTTGATTGATGCTGGAAGGGACAATTAAGCCTTGTCCAACTGGGTATTGAAACACAGTTATAAAGCTGCAGTATTTAAATCAGTAGGATCTGCAAAGTAATAGGTTGGTCTAGAAATAAGCCCTGGTAAATAAGAACGTAGGATATGCTATGGAGATACTTTACGTCAGTGCAGGGGAACTTAATACACAGGGCCTGGGAATCTAGTTAGGATACCGGGTACCAGGACCCACTTTCAGTAGCCAAGGGATTTTAAATCCTGGTGAAACTTGACAGAATATACGAGACCAATGTTTCCAAGCTTGATCAATCCTAGGAGATTTTATAGACTTCCTAATGTGTGGCTGGGCAGCACTCTGGGAGGTCGCCCACAGCTGGTTTGCAGGGGAAACATTCACAAATCCTCCATTGATGACCTCTGGCCCCATATTATCTTCTCAGATCTGCCCTTCCCTCCCCTCAAAGGGTCAAATCTGAAATGAGGAGAACAAATGAGGCTCAGAGGGAACCCTAAGGGCTCCCGTCGTGGTATTTTCCTTTTGACATTCCAAACATGGCCTCGGACATCCCAGAAACATCTTATTTTAGCTAGATTGCGTTCTTCAGGTTAAAACAGGGTTTCTCAACCTCAACCTCATTGACATTTTGGCCCAGATAATTATGTGCAGTGGGGGTGGGGGTGGGGGTATCCTGGACTTTGGAGGGTGTTTAGCAACATCTCTGGCCTCTGCTCCCCAGGTGCCAGTAGAATGACTCTCACCCCTCCTGGATGGTGACCATCAAAAATTGTCTCCAGACATTACAAAATACGCCTCGGGTCGGGGGTGGGGGCAGGGACGCGTGTGTGTGCAAAATCTGCCTGGCTGAAAACCTCCGGGTTAGAGTTGTTTATGCGAGAAAATGCGGATTGCAAGAGTGGTTTTCCAAAGTAATTGGCTGAGGCCAAAACCCAGGAAATTATTAAATTGAGCGTGTTGGCTTTTTAGAGACAACGTCAGGTTGAGACAGTCTCCGGGTTGAGATTCACCTCGACCTATCACGCCCCCATTATCAATTGTGAGCTTCCTAAAAGCGCGGTATTTGGGCCCCCCCCAAAATAGCTGTGATCCTTGACTCTCATCTTATGCACCAAAAGAGGTACAGATGGATTGCAGAATTAAGAGTTTTAAAACTCAGACCATATAAAGAATAAAAGGAAACAGAAGTCAGTGTTTTTCAAAGGTCTGCATGAGGGCTTTCTAAGTCTCTCCATGCCATCCCTCTGTGGTTAAAGACCAGCACAGATGAAATTAAATATCAAACAACAAACCGGGAAAAGTATCCGCAACACTTACGAACAGAGTATGCTGGGTCTTTCTTTTATGAGAAAAACACGAGGACCTCAATGGTTAAACGAGGAAAAGGCCACAAGCAGAGACAGAAATGAACACAAGCAGAAAATCGGTGGCTAATGATCATTTGAAAAAAAAAAAATCTATCCACTTCAGGGGCGCCTGGGTGGCTCCGTCGGTTAAGCGTCCGACTTCAGCTCAGGTCGTGATCTCACCGTTCGTGGGTTCAAGCCCTGCCTTGGGCTCTGTGCGGACAGCTCAGAGCCTGCAGCCTGCTTCGGATTCTGTGTCTCCCTCCGTCTCTCTCTCTCAAAAATAAATCAACATTAAAAAAATTAAAAAAAAAATCCATCCGCTTCACTAATAATCAAAGAGCTATACATCCAAGCAAGATGCAGTGTGTGACTGTCAAATCAGCAAAGATTAAATAGCAGTGAAACAGCCCAACGTGGACCAGTTTCTGTGCCTTTCGGGGAACATTTCATGTCTTGAGCATCTATGTGTCAGGCACCAAGTAGGGACCTCTGGATACCGGGAGCAGAAAGATGTGGTCCCTGCCCACAGGCTTCTGGCCTGGTGAGTCAATTTAATTTTTTTTAATTTTTTTTTTTTTCTTTTTCAACATTTTTTTTTAATTTATTTTTGGGACAGAGAGAGACAGAGCATGAACGGGGGAGGGGCAGAGAGAGAGGGAGACACAGAATCGGAAACAGGCTCCAGGCTCCGAGCCATCAGCCCAGAGCCTGACGCGGGGCTCGAACTCACGGACCGCGAGATCGTGACCTGGCTGAAGTCGGACGCTCAACCGACTGCGCCACCCAGGCGCCCCAATGAGTCAATTTAATTTAACAAATACCTATTACATGCTAGAAAGCCACTTGACGAATGTCGACACTTTCACTGCTTCTCCCAAAAAACGTATGGAATAGCTACCACTATCATTCTCCTACTTTACTGACGGGAAAACTGAGGCACAGAGAGGCTAAGAAGGTCGCCTAGTCATACAGCTGTGGGCTGAGATGGGCGACCGGTGTAAGCAGTTTTGTTCCAGACCCTGCTCTCAACCACTGTGCTAAGCGGGCTCCAGACGGTGTGATGGTCCGACGGCAAACATGAAGAAACAAATCTGTGTCTTCACTCTATTTATTTTGCCATCTGAGAGCATGATAGGGCTTCTCCATTTGATCAATTTCCATCTTAGTGCTCAGTAATTTGGTTTAATCCCGTATGTTTCTCATTAAGGTTATTCCTGCATCCTTTATATTTTTGTTGTTCTTAGAAATGAGGTCTTTTTCCATAGTTCTGACTGGTTTGACTGTGTTAGAAAAATTGGCTCTTTAATATTTATGCTGTATCTGGCTACCTTGCTGGATTCTCATTGTAATTCCAGAGTTATTCCTAGTGATTCTCTTGACAATTTTCCCTCATTTCAATCGTTCCTTTTGTTTTTATTTCATTGCATTGCCTACGACTTTTTAAAAGAACATCAAATAATTGTGATGATCTTGATTTTTTGTATTCATTCGACTAATGACTTGTTTTGTTTCTGGGTTTTGTGGGAACGCTCCCCATGCATTGTCTTTGGCTGGGTAGATTTTCCCCACTCCCCAGTGAAAATCTGATTTTCTCTCATGGGGACTGAATTCTGGTATCAATATTACACTCATGCCACGTGGCCACCAGAACTTCCCCTAAGAGCTGTGGTAGAATAACACAACAATAGGAAGGGGAACAAAATTACCTCGAAAAAGGAGACCTGCAAAGAAGAATTAGGGCTTCCAGGAACGCACCCACTGAGGCCAAGGTCTGGTCCTATGCAAATAGTTCCACAGCATTGTTAACTTAGAGTCTTAAAAAAATTTTTTTTAATGTTTATTTTATTTTTGAGATAGAGAGAGACAGAGTATGAGCAGGGGAGGGGCAGAGAGAGAGGGAGACACAGAACCTGAAGCAGGCTCCAGGCTCTGAGCTGTCAGCACAGAGCCCGATGCAGGGTTTGAACCCATGAACGGTGAGATCGTGACCTGAGATGAAGTCAGACGCTTAACCAACGGAGCCACCCAGGCGCCCCAACTTAGATTCTTTTTTTTTTTTAATTTAATTTTATCTTTTTTCCAACTTAGAGTCTAAACTACTGGAGGGATGCTTCAAATTCCACTTGTTAATAAGCTTGGAACCACACTGTCCACAGAAATATCTTAAAATGTTTATTTCCTGAAAATAATGATCTCTGTAAGCTCTCTGATATAGGAGGAGAATGCCTGTAGGATACCTGCTGTGTCTCAGAAGTCAATTGAATTCTACAAAGGGCACCAATTATTATGAAAATAGCACATACCATGTCTTTCAATTTCAATAATAGATGCTTAAATTTTTTTTAGCCGTCTGTTCGTTTTGGAATCATCACCCAGATGCAAGAAAAGACGTGACTTCACTGGGAATGTCACATTTCTTTGCAGGACGCCGAACATCGTAGACAACACGAATATTTGAAAATCTGTGACTCCATAAACTTGGCAATTGACGGCTGATTCGTCCCAAACTATCATCTCTCTTTATTAATTCAGCATGTCCCCAGAGAATTTGTTGCTCTTGCAAACTCAGCAGTTCCTAATGTTTAATAAAAGATTCGGTTTCCAAGAAATAGCTGAGCTGGTTAAAATGGAGTCAGCTTACCAGTCCTGATGCAACAGTTCCCAAATTCTCGCTAAAATATTTGTGAAAGAACAAAAATCCAATAAACTGAAATCAGACCAGAATCTCGAAGGAATTCACAACCGAGGGCCTGTGGTGCTGGATGAACAAACATAATAGGATGTCTCGTGTAGGTCCATTAAGCCTCCTCCTCTAGAGCACGAAAGGAAGGACAAACCTTTGCCATGTCCCTTAAGCCCTGAGAGCCAGAGACTGAACCAACAGAACAGCTGGCCAAACACCTCTGTTTTGGGCAATGTCTACCTTAGTCTCTTCCTCTATCCACACAGAGCCTGCAACCCCCAGAGGACACTCTGCTTCCCAGCAGAGGAGGACTGGCCAGCCTCCTGGGAGGAGACTTCTCACTGGCTGGGCACGTGTTCCAAAGAGGAGAACAGAAGGTGCCCGGGCTGAGGTTTTTCCTGTATCGTACCTTCCCATGTTTCGGAGATAAGAGCATGAGAAGACTCCATCTGAGTCCGTAAAACCTTCATGGATGAAGATTGGCCAAAACAAAACAAAACAAAACATAAACAAAACCATGGAAATTTGCAAACAGCTGTGGAATCAAATGCTTCCTCTAGACCTGGATATAGCAGGGTGATTGTACCAGCACCCAAAGGTCCGTTGAGCAGAACCAAGGATTTGCCACATGGGTTGCCTGTTGGCAACACTAACTCTGCATACGTGTCTTCCTGTTCAAGGGCAAAAAAAATCAGAAACAAAAATCCTACATAGAACCCGTACAAGGCGACTCTAACACGAGGTAAAGGGAACATAAGTGTGAGTATTCAGACTAAGTATGTATTTTTGACATGTATTGCCTAAAGGAAACAGTGGGATGGAAATCGACCATGTGCTCAGTATCAACAGGCTGCAAAGAGGGGCTGGAGGAAGATGATCCATTCTGGGCCTCAGCGCTCTATGTAGTGTTCAAGTCCGATGTCCAGCAAACGGTAAAAACTAGTGTGGCACATGGAGAGGTGACACAATGTGAGCCAGAACCAGCAGAACAACTGAGAACAGGAATGGACCCGAAGGGACTTCAAGACAGAGGTTACAGACACAGACTGTAAAACAAGGGGGTTTACAATGTTCATGGTGAAATAAACCAAGCGTCACAATTCTGGCAGTGGATTGAAAACTACAAGAAATAACCCAGATGCTGCAAATTTAAAAACGGGAAGAAAGAAAAAGAAAGAAAGAAAGAAAGAAAGAAAGAAAAGAAAGAAAGAAGAAAGAAGGAAAGAAAGAAAGAAGAAGGAAGGAAGGAAGGAAGGTAGGAAGGAAGGTAGGAAGGAAGGAAGAAAGAGTACTGAAAAACAGAATAACCCCAAATGAAGAACTCAGTGGATGGATTTAAGAGCAGATGAGACACAGCTGATGGAAGGATTGAAGACCTGAAACAAAGGTCAGAAGAAGTAATCCAGGATGAAACAGGTAGAGGCAGGAGAGTATAAGGAACCCACAAGAGACAGTGAGGAGATCTGAGAGAAAGTCCAAGGAAGATACATAAAAGGAAATCCACAACTGGTACTTGTCAACAGTAGAAATGCAAAAGGGAAAGACAAAGCAAACTCTCGAAAGCAGCCTGAGGAAAAAAATGAGATTATCCTCAAAGAAGCAACAGATCGACTGAGCGCTGACAAATAACCCTCAGAGCAATCATCTGTGGAGAGTAGTTTTCCCAGCACCCCCAGAGGCAAGAAGACGATGGAATATGGCGGCACAGTGGGGATGCGGAAGGGGCTATCTGACTAGAATTTTCTTCTAGAAAAAAGAGAAGACCAATTATAATTACTGAACTCTGTATAATCATGTACGTCTATTAAATGTAAGAGACTCAGATTCAATTGGATTAGTTAAATTCAGCAAAACCCAATGGCTTATCTGCAGCCCACGCTAACACAGGAGGGGAAAAAAATGCCGCTCACAACATACACACATTTCCTCACTCCCTCTCCCGTCCAGGCCACCCCTCCCCTCACACATACTTTTCATAAAATGTCAAGGAATAATGCTAACAAGAAACGTAGGGGGCTTGGATGGAAAACATGAAAATCTCTACTGAAATTTATAAAGGGAAAACAAATATTTACTGAGCCATTCCCCATTTCTGAATGGCAAGGGCCTATATCTTAAAGGTGTCTGTCCTTAAAGTCAGGCAATAAACACCCCAATGATATTTATTTTGGAATTAGAAAGAACATTCTAAAGTTCATGTCAAAAATAAACATGGAAGAATAATGTGGGAGGACGGTACCTCCAAATACTAAAGCATATAAAATGGTTCAGAATAATTGACATGATACGGTAATGGCGACCTAAGCAACATATGAATCCATGGCACAGAATGTGTCTAGACAGAAAGACACAGTAGGTATTTGCTTCTCCAGGGGGGGAAAAAATCAAGGGAAATCCTCATCGTGTAAATGAAGGAAAGTTCTCGAAGGATTGAAGAATTTAATGTTGCTTACTAAATCAAACTATAAACCATAAAAATGAGAAGGATTGGTTAACTAAGCATTAGATGGGAAAAGCCCTTTTAATAATCCTAAGAGCTTTTCAAGAATCATAAAAGCAATACAAGAAAATAAAACATTTCTGGACTTGTCAACTTCAGATTTTTTTTAAAACTCTGCCGTGTCAAAAACAAGAGAAACAAAACGAAAACACAAAGGGAAACTTAACAAAACATTTTCAATGACTCTGACAGACAAACATTTAACGTCCCGAGTCCTGGAGTTTTATACATCAGTAAGTAAAACAGGTAAGGCCTCAGAAAAGACAGTGCGAATACCTCTGGTTACCTTTAAACACGGCAACTTTAAATGAGAAACTTGGAGAGAATTTTCACATTGGCAGAACTTTTACAAGCATCTAGGGGTGGACACTCTCTACCGCTGCTGGAGGCCGTGTACGTGGTGCAATCTCTCTGGCATGTTCTGTCGCTCGTTAATATAAACACTTTATGCTGTGGAGTCTGGCAGCAGGTAAGCATAACTTTCCATTTTCCAGGCTTTGGAAAGTGCTGCTCAGATGCAGACGATGTTATTTCCGGGGCCGGGAGCCAGCAGGCAGTGAGGGGGGAGAGCTCAGACGCCGATCCAGACTTGGAATGTGCGGGGAGCTGTTTAAGGGATTCAGAATTCAGGGGAGAATACAGGGCGTCGCTGGAGTTCCAAAGGCCAGGACGGCGGGCACGGGTGAAGGTCAAGTTAAGATCGGTGGGCATAAAGACTCAGTTACGCAACATGAATAAGCTCTACGGATGTCACCACACCGATGTCAACCATCCTGTTGCACACTTAACAATCTGTTAAGAGTGTAGACCTCGTGTTAAGTGTTCCTCGCACAGTTAAAAAAAAAAGACAGGAAAAGAACACTTGGTCCGGGGCCACGAGAACAGCAGACAACAATGGCATGTTAAAGCAGTACGGAAGATCGATCCATTGACCCAACGAATACCACAGAGCAGGGGTTTCTAGACGGGGACCACGTAAATGTTGGCAGCGTGATGGTGACAAGACAGGTGCTGTCTGGCACCCAGGAGCTGACAGTGTCGTTAGTGGGGCATCCCTGGAAACAAGATAAAAAGCACTCGAATGGGCAGACAGGCAAAAGAATGCGAGGTTTCACGAGCATGCGTGATGTAATAAGCAGGCATCAAGACAGCGTTAGAGCGCAGGCCCTAAATTCAGAGTAAACCAGCAGGCAGGGAGGGGAGACCGGCCGCAGCCCCGGTGAGAGTTGCGTTGCTGGGGAGGCAAACAGGTAAAGTGTCTCTTTCTGCAGAAGGAGATGGCTGCGTGCGGTTTGGGGGCTTACAGCTCCGCCCCACGTCCTGCCTCTGTGTGGCCGGGCTGGGGAAGGGTCCTGGCCGGGTTCAGGCGACAGAGGTGGAGGGCCCACCTTTGCACCTGCCTCCACCCTGGGCCAGGTCGGGCTGACAGTGGAGAGGGGAGTGGTTCGTGTGCAAGCTTCCTCTGGCCTTTTCTGCTTAGGATAATTGAACATTTAAGTGATTGTTCCGCTTCATCAAGTACGGTCCAGGGAGGCACTGTGCAAATTGCTAAATCAATGTATTTTTAAACAGAAATGAGGTAAAAAAAAAAAAAAAAAACAACCCCCCAAAACCCCAACAACTTAATGAAGGCTTGATGTGTTTCGTGGCAAGGGTCTATAGGACACTGCATTTCCCTCCCCGTGAAGCCATTACCATGCGTTCTTGTGTGACAAACCGGAATGACCAATTGGGGGGGCATTTGAATGACGGCATTCTGTTTGCTCGCTTGCAAAGGTCAGTGATTCTCCATGCATAAACTCTAAAGAACACCACGCAGGGCCTCAACCTCAGCAAATGATGGGGGGAAATAACTACCTGGTCTGGAGTCAGAAAAGGAGCCGGACTCCAATGTCAGCTCCTGTGGTGTGACCCTGGGGCAAATTACTTCACTTTGGGGCCTCAGTTTCCTGGTGGTTAGTGATAATACCCACTTTGCCAGGTCTCACCGAGCCTTAAGTGGGTCTCTCCTCGCTAACCTATCTCAAGCACTCGCAATCTGCCCGGTGCGATGTTTAGCCCTCCGTGAATTCTCAGACGTGAGTATCCCCGGCAGGTGGAAACAATCCCATTCCCACTTTAGAGCCCGTATCTGTAACGTGTGCAGCGGACAATACTTCTTCCACCGGTCCCTCAAACGACTCGTCATGCTCCTAGTTTGGATTCCAAGCGTTAGATGTGAGGATATTCCGTCCCAGAGATAAAACGCTAACAAGACGTGTGTGTGTGCGTGAGTGTGCACACACGTGCAGGGGAAGAAATGGCTGCTTGGAATCAGAAAGGTTTCCTACAGTAGATTGTTGTGGGTCTTGGGTCTAGGCTTTGAATTACGGTCCTAATTATTTTCACTCAGTTCTGTTATCCTTCAGACACATGGCTTTTCTTGGCTTCTCATTTCACATCTGCGGTTAACTCAGATTAAATCCTGTTTTCTCTCTCCCACTTACCGACCCCCTTTGCCCCAACCCCCCCCCAACCTCCACCCAAAAGCCATCTCATTTGGGGCCCCGGTCTCCCACAGATTGGAGCTTCGGCGTTGCAGACCTGGAGTTTTCTCCTAGACTTACATCATATAATCTCTTTAAAAAAATCACGTTGTTTTTACTTTGGACTTATCTTCCTTCCAATTTAGAGCCAATCACAGAGCACAGAGTTTGGTCAAGAGCAGCTACTTTCGATGCCAAATGGGAGACAGAACATAAATCAAAAAGTTAACATCGAGAGGTTTCTGAGGCTCCTGGAGAAGGGCCAAGCTTAAAAGTGACCTAGGGAGTTTGGCCGGGAATGGAAAACAAGAATTACTTTGCTTAATTGTCAAAGTTCTCAGTTTTAGGGGAAAAGCAGATGTGTTAAAAGAACACTGGAAAATGTACTGAAAAATAAATATAATGATGCATACCTCGGCTGCACTTTACTCAAAACCCTCTCCCTCGTGCCTGGCTTGCCACCTTGACCGCATCCTCAAGAAGTGGGAATAGGTAAGCGGCAGAAATGTCTTCCTCATTCTTCATTCTGAAAGGGAAGCCAGCTCGGGGCTCCTCTCATGGTCAGCCTGCTTGAGGTCAAGACTGCTGGGGCCGACCAGGACGAGCCACCTGTCTCCGTCCCTACCCCACCTCCCAGTGAATGACCTGAGTCTTCTGTTTGAAGGTAAATCGGGGGGTTGTAACTAAAAATACAAAAAGTAGATGTAGTCACCGGGAAACTCTGATTAGCCGCTTGGTTGTAATTCATTAATGCAATAATTCATTATTCATTAATTCAGCCAACCCACTAATTCCTTGTTCATTAACTCAATTAATTCCTGTAGCTATCTCTATCTCCTTTTGGGAAGCCAGCCACTTCCAGCTGTGTATGTCTATGTTCCTTTGTGTTTCACTTCTACATGCATAATCTCATGACGCCTCTATGATATTTGATTTCGAGTTTCCCACTGCATCGTACCAGCTTTTGGTGCAGACAGAACTTCCCTGACATCAAATCACGTGTGTAGGGATCGGCGTATGTTTCTTACACAAAGTCACCGTCGATTCCTCCTTTGTACAAACACCCCCTGGGTAAAAAGAATAAATAAATATGACCAAGCTGGCTGCTACTGGAGGCATTTTGCGCCTGACATCCTAGGTACATTAGCTTTCTATCCAGTAATAATCCTCTAAACCTGGGCATGTTGGATTGACAGAGTGAAATTAGGCAGAGGCACGTCTGAACAGGACTGGGATAAACTGAGAGGCTACCCCATGTTTTTGGCCATAATTACGGTGCTTTAAGTTGCACGCCGGATGTCTTGCCAAGTTATGTGGTGGGATAGTTAACATCTCTGTGTTCCCTTGAAAATATGAACCCTCTGCAGGGCATTTTGTAAGTGGGTGCACTTGTTAGACGAGTCTAGGATATGCTGTTGTAAACGACCCCAAAGGCTCTGCTGATGACCGTCCCTCAGAGACCCAGGTGACCGAGGTTCCTTTAGATTCTGATGCTGCCGTGGGGACACGAGGCCCACGGCTGTGCCACGGTGAAGGAAGGGGAGAACGGGCAGACTCACATACCGGCTCTTAAATGTTTCCAGTCTGCCAGTGCCCCTTACCACTGCTGCTCATTTCATAATTTAATCGAGCCGCATGTTTACGTCGAAATTTCGGGTGATGGGAAAGGTATCCGTCCTCTGTGCTGGAACTTCAGGAGGTCGGGAAATATTGGTGAACACTAGCAGCAGGCAGGACACGTGTGGGTTCTGGCTGTTCGGCGTCCACACGTCACCGGGCAGGTAACTCAAGCCGGGCCAAAGGGACCCTCTCTCCAGGGTCTCTGATCCGCCTAGTGCTTGCGCGGGACAATCCCAAACAACGCTTATTTATCCTGCAACGCCAATGAACCAGCTGGAGATCAAAGTCTCTCCAGGGACCTTCACTCTTGCGTGGAGATACCAAAGAGCAGAAAAAAGCACTCATTCATTCTAGCAGCCTCACCGTCCAGCCCCCCGCTACCCCTTGTTGTTCAGCCTGTTTCTTTACCATTCCTATGAACTTTGAGGGCAACCAACACTCTCCTGATGTGTTCCTTTTCTGCTTAGTAAGAGTCGGTTTTTGTTACTTGCGCCTAAAATGTTCCCCAACAGGAAACAAAACCCTTAAACGAAATGTCCAGGTGATGTGATCCGCCGGGTCCTGTAAGATTTATCTACAGGTATGTGCCGGAAGGGGCAGAGGGGGGAGAACACCTGGTTCGAAGCCACGGAAACCACCCTGCTCCTTTCTTTGCCGTGTGAACTTGAGCAGACCCAGAAGCTCGTCTGTCAAATGAAGGTCTGGGACAAGTTTATCTTCCAAGTCCTTTCTGGCTCCGGTGGACCGCGACTGTGTCATTCTGGGACCCGCTGAAATGAGCCCACACCCTGTATTTTGGTCCCTGATTGAAACCAAAAACAGGTGCCACACTTTGATAAATAACCTGTCAACTCTACGCTTTCATTTGGAATCACATTAGCCTAGGAAACCACGGGTTGCTTGTATGTTACATCTCAAATGCACAGAGATCCTGGCATCCATCTGAGGACCTGCCATCCACCTGGGGGCTCTGCCTTGGCAGTAAGGGTGGAATCCAATCCAAGCGATCACGCTTGTTACTCATCTGATTCCTATTTATTGAGGACTCCGTCCTTTCATTATTTGAGATCGGTCGGGTTCCTTCATGTGTGTCTGCTTAGTACCCAGGAGGCAGAAGAACCAGGCATTTCCAGAATATTGTGATACATTAATGTCAATAAAAGTAATGACTGCAAGACCCTCAGCTCTCTGTCTCTAATTAGAGGAACTCTAGGAGCTGGGCAGAGAGAAAAATCCCGAGTATTTCTCGGCAGGCTGGTGCGCGGAAGAAAAACGAGATGACTTTCCCTGTGAATAAGATTCACCTCTGATTAAAATTCTGCCTGGGCAAAAAAAAAAAAAATCTGCCTAGAATTAAAAAGGTGATGTACTGAGATATGAATGACTCACTTAATCAGAAGGGCCTCTCTGTACACATTATTCTCCCTGCCTTTAGCCAAAGTTGACTCTCTTGCACTCTTAACGTTAGAAAAAAGGGGTTTTTCAGGATACCCTGCCCTGGCCAAGTGAGGACAGAGACCAGGAGGCAACAGTGACATTCTGCGACACAGGAAGGGGCTTCACCGAATCAAAGAAGACCATGGTCAAGGGAACCTCGGGGGGCTTTGGTTCCATATGCTGTGGTCAGAGGGCAACCTTTGGTTGTGGACTTTGTTTTTCCTCTCTGCGAGCTACTTGACCGCAAAGGGCTTAGTCTAAGATCTGGGTCTCTTTGCCCCAGGAATGAAAAAGTGGCCATTTTAAAGGGGATTTCAGTGCATGTTAATCTCCCGGTTGAGGTGAGAAGAGGGAGAGAAGGAAAGAAAAGACTCGAGTAGCTGAGCAGAAGAGAGATTGGTTGCTCAGACATTCCAGAGGGTTCCAACAAGCCAGGGCCCCTTCCTGTGAAGTCCGAGGCTTTCTGCTGGAAAGCAAAAGGTGCCCAGCAAACGCCCCTGGTAACCAGTCTCAGCCGAGGACAGCAGACAGCGCGCTCTGTCCAGCCAAAGCGCTCGGCAATTTGAGAGTCTGCTCCTTCTCCAGGCTGTCCAGTGTTTCTTTTTTTTTTTTTTTTATTTATTTTTTTTGGGACAGAGAGAGACAGAGCGTGAACGGGGGAGGGGCAGAGAGAGAGAGGGAGACGCAGAATCGGAAACAGGCTCCGGGCTCCGAGCCGTCGGCCCAGAGCCCGACGCGGGGCTCGAACTCACGGACCGCGAGATCGTGACCTGGCTGAAGCCGGACGCTTCACCGACTGCGCCACCCAGGCGCCCCCTGTCCAGTGTTTCAAATGCAGTTTGTCTTTTTACCACAGTTGCAACCTTTCCACTTGCAGCCACTTAAAAGCAGAGGAACCGGCCACGCAAAATAGGGCGTGCGCTTGTGACCGAGGTCGGAAATGCGGCCTGACAACGTTTCCGTCTTTCGTGCAAGGTAGGGGATTTTTTTTTAATGAGTTCCTTCTCCCCAGTTCTGGCTATTTCTCAGCTAGGACTCACCCAGCAGATTAACTGAGTTTCTGCTGACCTTGGCAGGAGAGAGCAAACCCGAGAATTTGGCAGAACGGAAGCTATGCCCGCGCAACCTGAGAAACCACACGTCCGACTCACGGGTCGGCGGGTTTGGGGTGCGGATTATCCTCTGGATCCGGGAATCCGGGGGTCCGGGGATCCCGTTAGGGCCTGAACTGTGGAGCTGGCAGCTCTGTGTTGTGTCTTCCAGTGTCGGGTTTCAGGACACCACCTTGTAAAAACAACTGGCACACGAGATTCTCATGGGCTCGGCGGTTTGAGCTCAGGCTGGCCCGAGGGGCTGAGCCAGTGCTGCGACTGAGGCAGAATTCCTCGGGGCGAAGGCTTGGGGTGCTGAGCGGGGGGGGGGGCGGCGAGCCAGCACCTAGAAAGTGGAGGCCGGGAGCGGCATCCAGCACAAACATCTGCAGATGAACCGAGGGATACTTCCCATTGCGAGCTGATGCGGAGGCCAGATGTGCGCACTCCCCGGGGCCACCTCATCCCCTGTGGCTGCTGCTGACAGCTGCCCGCCAGGAAAAGGCAGAGGGCGAAGGGTGAGATGGAAAGAGCTGTGGGAAGTTCGCCAGGCCCCGCCTGGAGGCTGGCCTCCATGGGCTCCGAATATTCCAGCAGTAAGTCACTTGACCGTGCGCGTCAGGGGAGCCCTTGCTGCTTTGCTAGGCGCAGCCCGACAGCCGCCCGTAGGAGGGTGCCTCCCAGCTTCTGCAAGTTGCTCTAGCAGGGAATCATTCGGAAGGTTGGAGGGTCCGTGACCCCCTGGGGACGTGTCGGCCTGGGGAGGTAAATGGTCTCCACTGCGCAGGGACTAGTTACAGAAGTCGGGCGCTGGCTTCCGCCTCTTCCGAGAGAGGAGGATGGCAGCGGCAGATGAGTTGCAGATGCTAAGTTGCAAATGCCATCAACGCACGCTGCCCAGCAGGTCCTCTTCGCAAGAGGGGGCGCGTCAGGCATCTCTGTCTCTGGTGACAGGTGACAGAACGGGAGAGTGGAGGGGAGGGGCCTGGTCCAAGGCCACGCTGGAATTCTTTAATCTGCTACACGGCTTCTCTAAAACTAAAGTTCATAAAAGGCCTCCGACTCTTACCGATGGATAATATGCTCGACACGCAGGGCGTGTATGCGATCGCTTCTGGGTGCTGTTTAAGGCAAAATCATCGAGGGATGAGGGCCTCCTCAGGAAAACCTTGGAGAAAGCCCGTTTCCTCCTCTTTATAACCTCCATTCTCATTACAGGCCTCAATCTCCCCCTCTGCGAGGTTCGAGCTCCTCAGGGCAAGAGATCGAGCAGAGATGAACTCTGTCCAGCACCTTCTACTTCCTTCCTTCAGGACGAGACAAGAAACGAGCCATCTCAATAGCACGGCCTTTTGAAGACAGGTGAACCAATTAGGTTTCTGACAGTTTCTATCTCCCTTTCCACTTCTTCCTCTCAAAATAATCACATCAGGCTTTGAAACCAAATGTCTAGGCACAGGGACACAGCCTGGCGGATGTCAAGTGGCTACGGAAAAAGTATCGATAAGAAACGCCCACCTGACCAAGGGGAGGAGCAGGGCCCCGAGGCCAAGATACCATCTTTAGGAGCCGGTGCTTGAGATTTCCAGGGATGCGGCCATGTCCAGTCCCCTCCTCCCGACCCCCCAAAACAGGGGACATCGTTGTCACCACATGTGCCCAGTAGCTAAAAAGACGTGACCTGAGCTCTCCCAGTTCCGGGGATGAACGAAAGCAACAGTGCCATAGCACCCCTCCGCCTCGTCCGGTCCCTCCACCCCCCCCACCCTCGGCCCAGCAGACCTCAACATTGTCTCCGTGGTGAACTTCCCTGGAAATCAGTGCTGAGGAAGGGCTATTTTCGTAACACGGGGGTATGACACCTGAGTGAAGGTAGGAGGTGGATTTTCAGATCCCAAAGGCCTCGCGCTCGTTAACGGTGCACGGGGCAGCGGTCTAAGAGAGAGAATCTTGCCAGGGAGTCAGGGACAGAAGGTCCCATTTCCCACCAGGACAAAGGGCACAAACCTCGCAGAGAAGGCAAATACCAACACACGCGCTGTAAAGAAAATGGACTTCACAGCCTCCAAGAGAGACCTGAGCTCGCTCAGAAAGCACTTCCCAGAGAGCGTCCAGGCAGCCCAAGCGCCGGAATGGTCTCATGACCCAACCATGCGCTTGGGATTGGGATGGACTGCTGGGAACTTTAAGTGCCCCCAGGACCTGAAGATCCGGATTTAGGAGCAATGCATTTAGGGTTGATGACATACAGCTGCAAAATAATACTCTCTGGTTCCTCATTTTGATCCAGATTCCTCACCTACATACAGTGTGGGTAGTAATCTCTGACTTACCTAGAAGATAGCGTAAGGATCAAGCTAAACAGTGCACAGACAAGTATTTTGCAACACGTACAAATACATGCTTTCGCCGCCACGTTGCTGCCTGGGTGAATTATTTTTACGAAGACCTGGGAAAAGTGGCTCTTGTCATCTTTGTCCAACGGACGACTCTCGAAGACTGTCCACCTGTGAGGCAGGTGACTAGTCATCTGTTCCCTTCGAAGCGATGTATCGATAGCAAAGGACTTGTCAAGACTGAGCTGATGCAAGACTGAAACTGAGCAAATACGTAACAGCTCGGAGCCTCGAGTTTCCACATCTGTCAAATGGTACCAATAACTCAGCCCTCTCAGGTTTCCAAAGATTAAAGGAGGTTGTGTCTGTCAACAGCTTTCTCGGGAGGAGAACTTGAGGCATGTCAAGGCTCTTGTTCCTTTGTTTGTTTTGCATTCGAGCACTGGAATTAAAAAACCTGAAAGAATAGAGAGTTCGCCTCGAAGGAGGTGTGGGGGCCAAAGATCTCCCCAGGCAGAAAATGCATGTCCCCCAAAGGGAGAAGGCAGGCCTGATCCAGCTTTGGTCAGGGACCCTGGCTGAGACTCACCATGGAAGAGTCATTCTTGGGGTCCCCCTGATTCTCAGTCCAGACCCTGGCCCCTTGGAATGCCGTCCATCTCCTAAGGCCAAGTCCTCCCTCCTTTGTGAGATAGTCTCAGGCCTCCTCGCTTGCAATCTCCATGGTTTGCCCAGTGCTCCCACCTTTTTTTTTGGTTTCACTATAAAATGTACTTGAGAGTTTGCCATAGTTTATTTTGTGTGTGTGCTTCTTGGATTCATCTTGATTGATCTATGAGATTTTGGAGAACAAGAAATATGTAGTTTCATCTTTGTATCCCTATACTGCCCTGTAATAATATGGGGGTTTTTTTTGTGGTTTTTAAAAAAATGCTTAATGTTTATTTTCGAGAGGGAGGGAGGGAGAGAGAATGAGCGGGGAAGGGGCAGAGAGAGGGAGACACTGGATCTGAGGCAGGCTCCGGGCTCTGAGCTGTCAGCACTCGACAGCTCGAACCCACGGACCATGAGATCATGACCTGAGCTGAAGTCGGACGCTTAACCGACTAAGCCACCCAGGCGCCCCATGATATCTGCTTTTTGAATAAAATATATTTCCAGCTCTTACCTCACCATCCATCAGAGCCAATCCTATAAATAAGCAACGAGAGCTGTCGTGGCCATCATCACCTAAGCCTTGGATGCTGCAGCACTTAACAGACCTCTTGTCTTCAAACTGGCCTCCCCGGTTCATCTTCTTCAAATGCCGTTTTAAGATACCATATTCAAATTTCCCATTCAAATTCTTGTTGTGTTAGGTGATAGGGATCTTTATACAAAGATATCATCCCTGATCTCAATGCCGTAGCCATCTGGTGGGCTGGCAGAAAGTAAAGGGCCTATTACAATTCTAAGTGATAAGACATACTGGGGTACAGATGAGCCAATACCCAAATTGGCCTGAGGGAATCAGCCAAGGGTTGGCCGAAAAGAGACCAGAGTAGAGTGGTTTCCCAGAAAGACCCCACGCACTGGGTAAAGAGAGGCCATTTGAGACAGAGAGAAAAGAATACGCAGAAAAATTAAGGACGTCATGAGAATATGGTATAAACTCACGTGTGGCTCCGGACGACCCAGCTGGGAGCTAAACTCAAACACAAGGGGGATCTCCAAGGTTTGTGATGTGGTATTTATTACCTATGTCAGTATTTCTCAACTTGTGTTCTGGAACCAGGTTCTGAGAGACATCAGGCAGATTACTAAGGCCAGAAACATTTTTAAAGGGTTCTGCGGTCAAAAAAAGTTTGCAAAGTAAATACGTGCTTTCCCACTCCCCCCCCCCCCACCCACTTGGAAAGTTACAATGTTCATAAGCGTATTGAAGGTTCTGCTAAGCCTTGCAATAAAACAAGATATTTAAAGGGTCCGAAACTTATTTATCCAAAGAAAATGACACCACCATATGTCTCCTGCAGGATGGAATCCAAGGACCGACAGGTTTGGAAGTGCCGGTCTATACGCTACCACACGCATTAGGCACATCTGTCCTGGCCCGTAAATTGAAGGCATGAACTTCAGATACAAACACACACAGATTTGAATCCTGTTTCCAACACTTCCTTCCTATTTGAACTTGGACAAAGGCCCATCTTTGATGGACCTTTTACTCACCTATAAAATGGGCA
This sequence comes from Panthera uncia, assembly GCF_023721935.1. Classification (NCBI taxonomy): domain Eukaryota; kingdom Metazoa; phylum Chordata; class Mammalia; order Carnivora; family Felidae; genus Panthera; species Panthera uncia. Next base: position 20,191,511 of record NC_064815.1, on the reverse strand, counting down.
TAAAATATGCTTTCTCCACAGGGTGGTTTCAACTGAGGCCTTCCGCCTGACCCATGATATGTGCTTAAAGAATTTCCTTTCATTTATTATTGGTTAACAGTTACGAATCTAATCTATCAGCCAAAATAACTGTAAGAACCTTATGAGGAATATAGCTTTGCTCACCGAATTTCCAGCATTCTGGCAAAGCTTCTCCACAATGTCTCTTAAAAGATTCTCGTTTAATGATACTCAAAACTGAGCACAAAAGGATTCTCTGAAATACTGCAATTAGAAAAACTGCGATAGAAAGAAAAAAAAGCAAAACCCAATACACACATCATTAGGAATGTACTGATTTTCTTAAGTGAGGTATTCTAATGTTCACAGTGGCTCCCTACCCTCTAGCGACTGAAAACTAAGTTATGTATATACTCAATGGAATACTACTTGGCGATCAAAAAGAATGAAATCCTGCCCCTTGCCAACAACATGGACGGAACCGGAGTGTATTTTGCTAAGTGAAATAAGTCGGTCCGAGAAAGACAAATATGATTTCATTTATGTGGAATTTAAGAAACACAACAGATGAACACAGGGGAAGGGAGGGAAAAATAAGATAAAAACAGAGAGGGAGGCAAACCATAAGAGACCCTTACCTACAGAGAGTGAACTGAGGGTTGCTGGGGGGGGGGGGGGGGTGGGGGGGGGGAGGGGCTAAGTGGGCAAGGGGCATTCAGGAGGGCGCTTGTTGGGACGGGCGCTGGGTGTCCTATGGAAGCAATGAATCACTGGGTTCTACTCCTGAAACCAACACGACATTGTATGTGAACTAACTTGAATTTAAATAAATCAGTTAAAAATAAAAATATAGAAAAACAAACCACATAAAATACAGTCCTAAAAAGAGAAATATTTGCCATGTGAAGATGAAGATTATAGCCGATCAGAGTTGGTAGGAATTCTAATACACAGGTTTTTAAAAAAGCAGACGAAGAAAGGCTCTTCCGTGTGTGGCCTGGGACACATGCTCTGTCCTTGGCCTTGAAAACCCTTTGCTTTGGCCCCGTGGAAACTCTCACACATCCTTGAAGACTCAGCCCAAGCATCACTTCCTTCGTTAAGTCATCCTTGATTCCCCAGCTTGGGTTAGGTAACACCCCCTGGGCTCCTACCATATCCGTGGACAGTGCCATTAGGCAACATCCACTGCATTCTTACCACGTGGTTGCTATGGCCACAGCACTGGAGACGTAATTGATGGCCAAATAGAGGCGGTCCTGCCCTCAGAGCTTATGGTCTGATAGGACAGCAGACACCTTTTAGATAAACAGACAAAAAACGTATTGCAAACTGAGCAAGTGCTGTGAGGCAATAGAGGAGACCTAATAGAGAATCAAGGGGGTTCTGTTTTACTTGTTTACCTTGCCGTCTCCTCCACTGGCTGTGAAATATTTGAGTGCAACCCTGTGCACATCTGTGCCACTTGGCACGGTATTGTGGCACAGTGCATTAAACTTGGCATGCATGACCTCTTGAATGAACGAATGAGCGAATGAATCAATGAATTCAATGAGTTAAAACCGAGACACATAGGGTTTGCCTAAGCTGACAACTAATCAGTTACAATTTTGACTACTACCGTTGTTTAAAGGGGGAGAATACTTGTAAACATATACATATATATATGTATATTTTTAAATGTTCATTTATTTATTTTTGAGAGAGCGAGAGAGGGTGAACAGGGGAGGGGGAGAGAGAGAGAGAGAGAGAGAGAGAGAGAGAGAGAGAATCCCAATCCCAAGCAGGCTCCACACTGTCAGTGCAGAAAACAACTTCTGCCACTCGATTTCCAGTCCCAGGCAACGGGTAATTGTTTGGAGCCCTTTCTTGACTCCTGGCCCAGCTCTGGCTGCTGTTTGCCGCGAATAAACGAGTGAGTAGCCGCACAGTGGGCTTCATGCGGCGCGACGCAGAGAAGACGCTCTCTACGCACCTCTGTTCTCTAGGACCGAAAGAGCCCATAGCCAACCTCAGAGCAATTACTACTGTGTTCTGTTGATATTTGGTTTTATTTGGCTCCTTGGCTCTCCCGGGCCCTGTAGAATCGCAAACATCATCAATGGCTTCCAACTAGAGCTGGCTGGAAGGAAGAATACGTTTTATTTGGAGAATGGTGGCTCCCCACGCACTTGTGATAAAAGAGGAAGGAGATGTGTGGATTTGTCCAATAACCTCAACGGTGTGTCGTGCAAGTGGGGTCCGGACAGAAGACTCACTCCATGATTCCAAATCCTTCATGAAAACGATTCCATCGGCAGCCCACACTTGCCTGCCTTCCTTGTGATTCTGTGGGGCAGACAGTGAGATTACCTAATTTAAATAAAGAGCTAGCTCATTGCTGGTTTTTTCTTTCTTTCTTTCTTTCTTTCTTTCTTTCTTTCTTTCTTTCTTCCTCTTTCTTTCTTCCTTCCTTCCTTCCTTTCTTCTTTCTTTCTTTCTTCTTTCTTTCTTTCTTTCTTTCTTTCTTTCTTTCTTTCCGGGTGCCAAGAAGATTTAGAGCAGTGACCCGGCTCAGGGATAATATTCTCATAGAACTCTCAGATTCAGTGAAAAATTAGGAAGTGCACATAAGGACGTTCACATCCCTCCTGGAGAGAGCCTGATGGGGAGGCACACACATTTTTTAGACCGTCACAAAAGATAACACCGCTCCCTCCCCCAACAGCGCTTGATTTTTAAAAGTCACCAATGTCAGCACTGCCTTTAATGAGTCTGTAACCAGAAGTTTGCACCCGAAGACCAGGATTTCAGGGTTTTCTTTTTCTACAGCAGCTGACAGAACTCACCCCTCACCTCAGAACCTGGCTTTCCAGGTACAGACTACATTTTGTTTTTTTTTGGTGGAAGACATGACGTGACATGATTTCCAAAACTTGAATACAATATTTAACACGTACACAAGAATGTGTGTATGTTCTGTGTGTTTTTTTTTTTGCAAAGCTATGAAGCATAATGGACCAAACACCTGGGTACAAACACCCATGAAGCCATTATCCGTTACCAGCTCAAGAACCAGGATACCACCAACGTGCGTGAATTTCTAGAGTCTCTGTGGCCCCATCTACCGCGCATTATCTCCGATAAATCCGTATGTTTCTAATCCCTTGCCCTTAAATAGCTCTACCTTACTTTGTTTTTCCTCTCCATACTGTTTCTGCTTTATTCTGTCTGCCTTCGTGATTTCTCTTTACTTTAGATTGTCAGCAACTTGACTGTGGGATTTACCTTCACATAATACAATGATACACTCAACCCGAAAACAGTATCCTTTCAACTGCTCCCTCGTATCGTTTCTTCCACTGCCGTCATACGTTTAACTTCACATGTGCTACAAACACACCACCTTAGGACTATTTTTGCTTTAAAGGGTCAATTTTTAAAAAGGGATTAAAAAAATGTAATTCATATCGTCCTGCACGTCAGGGCAGAAATCTTCATTTCTTTATGTAAACCCACGTTTCTCTCGCCATCTTGTTTGTTCTGCTTTGGGACTGTCCTTTGCCATTTTTTACTGCACAGGTCTGCTGGCAATAAATTCTCAAGGCCCTTTTCGTCTGGAAAAGCCATCATTTTGCCTTTGATTTCAGAAACTATTTTCACAGGGCATAGAATTCTGGATTGACAGAATCTTTTCTGTCATTTTAAAGATGTCACTTCTTGTTTCCGATCTACATAGCTTCTACTAAGGGGCCTATCGTGACGCTTATCTTTTTTAAAATCATTTTTAAGTATTAATTAATTTAATTTTAATTCCAGTGCAGTTAACATTCAGTGCCATATTAGTTTCAGGTGTACAATACAGTGATTCATCAATCCCAAACATCACCCTGTGCTCATCACAAGTCCACTCCTTAATCCCCATCACCTATTTCAGCCGTTCCCACCCCCTCCGGTAACCATGTTTTTCCTACAGTTAAGAGTCTGTGTTTGGGTTTGCCTCTACCTTTTTTTCCCTTTGTTTGTTTCTTGTTTCTCCAATTCCACATGTGTGAAATCATATGGTTATTTGTCTTTCTCTGACTGGCTTATTTCATTTAACATTATACTTTCTAGATCCATCCAGATCTATTAGTTCTAGATCCATCCAGATCTGGTAGTTCTATTTTTAATTTTTTGAGGAACCTCCATACTGTCTTCCACAGTGGCTGCACCAGTTTCCGTGCCCTCCAACAGTGCACGAGGGTTTCCTTTTCTCCACATCCTCACCAACATTTGTTATGTCCTGTGGTTTTGATGTTAGCCATTGTGACAAGTATGAGTTGGTACCTCATCGTGGGTTTGATCTGCATTTCCCTGATGATGAGTGATGTGGAGCATGTTTTCATGAGTCTGTTGGCCATCTGGATGTCTTCTTTGGAGAAATATCTGTTCATGTCTTCTGCTCAGTTTTTAATCGGATCACCTGGGGTTTTCTGGTGTTGAGTTGTACAAGTTCTTTATTTATTTTGGATACTAACCTATCAAATACGTCATCTGCAAATATCTTGTCCCATTCACATTAGGTGTGCATGTGTATGTACGGGTGTTATTCTATGTGTCTTTTTCCTGCTTGGGGTTCAGGTCAGCTATCTACCCCTGCGTCTCAGCTCTGAAAGCACCTTCCCAAGTTCTCTGTGATGAACAACGGAATTGCTTTGAGCACGTCTGTTTCGAAGTGAACACAATGGAGGTCCATGGAGCAGGGCCCGTGGGTATGTGCAAACCTAGATTCTCCGGCTGGTTCACACTCACAATCTGGGAATTTGTTAGAAATTTTGGCCGAGTTCTTTCCCACTAATCTGGCGCTGGGCCTCTCTCCCTCCGTGACCCCCTAGCGGCGACTCAGTGCTGTGTCCCATCTGTCCCTGGAGGTGTCTGTCTTTCCATACGCTTCGGGCTACGTGGTTGCTCTGGGGCGGGCTTCAACTCTCTGATGGATTCGAGAAGATTTGTAATTTTTGTAGTTACCCCAGATTTTTCTGGTTATTGCAATGACAGTGAAGCTCTTTCCTGTTTCCCATATCCTAGGCAGACGAGAAGTTCAACTATAATGCAAAATTTTTATTCTCTCCCCTTAATCTTCTTGTTAGGTCTTAGGTAAATCCTCTGAAACTTTTTTTTTTTTTTTAAGGTTTATTTATTTTTGAAGGAGAGAGAGAGAGAGACAGAGTGTGAGTGGGGGAGGGGGAAGAGGGAGACACAGAATCCGAAGCAGCCTCCAGGCTTGAGCTGTCAGCACAGAGCCCGACGCAGGGCTCGAACCCAGGAACCGTGAGATCATGACCTGAGCTGAAGTCAGATGCTTAACCGACTAAGCCACCCAGGCACCCCAGGCCCCTGAATCTTTACTAATTTTTGTAAACTATTAATAATTTAGAGAAGTGTGTTAAAATTTCCTCCTATAATTGGCCAATCACTGTTCATATTTTATCAATATTTTGCTTTATATATTTTGATATACAATAATATGTCACATACCACTTATGATAATAGGTACACAGAATTTTAAAAAATTCTCTCCTGTTGGTTAGTTAAATAGTTTATGACCAAATACTGTCTCTCTTTGTGCTAATAGTGCTTTTTTCTCTTAAAATCTAATTTATCTGTTTTTTTATTAATATAGTCACCCCATGTTTCTTCTGGTTATTCTTTGCATGTTACTTTTTTCTATCCTCTTATTTTCAGTCTTTGTTCAAATATTTTGGATGTGTCCCTTAAGTAGCATTTGGCTGATCTGTTTAAGAAAAAAACAACCTGATAGGGTGCCTGGGTGGCTCAGTCGGTTGGGCGTCCGACTTGGGCTCAGGTCACGCTCTCGTGGTTTGTGGGTTCGAGCCCCACATCAGGCTCTGTGCTGACAGCTCGGAGCCTGGAGCCTGCTTCAGATTCTGTGTCTCCCTCTCTCTCTGGCCCTTCCCCCCCCCCCAAAGATAAACAAACATTAAAACAAAAAAAAAGAAAAGAAAAGAAAAAAACAACCTGATATGCTTTTTTTCCACAATAATTATTGAAGGTTTTAGAACTGGCTAGTTGCAATGTCATTAATATCTCTGCCACTGAATACAGGTCAGAAATTCAGACCTAGAAGTCCACACTGAATTGTGTTATTACCTAGAACTTCTCCACCTCTGAAATTGTTAATTGGAATAGTTCTCGGACTTCATTTTCTAATGAATGCTCTTCTGTGCTTCTCCCAATATATTGTCCTTTTGGTAACATCGACACCCTTAGTCTCTTGGTTCTAAGTTCCGTCTGGCTTGATCACTCCCAGGCGAGATGGCTATAGTGCCCTCCCTCTTCTCTTTACCCCCAATCATGCCACCTGTCGTTGTCATGCATCCTCCATACTGTTGCCAGAGTGACCTAAGGTTCGAATATGATCGGGTCACACTGCCTTGCTTGCGATGCATCAATAAAATTGAGATCACACTGATGAGCATACGGTGCCCTGTGCTACCTACACAGTACCTATGTCTCTATTCTGGCTGTTTCTCTGCTGCATCATTTTTCCCCCCATCAGAAACCTCCCGTAGTTCCATGGACTCACTGTGTTTTTTGAAACAGCTTTACTGAGATATCATTCCAGCTCACATATTTAAAACATAACCACTCAATGATTTCAGTATATTCACGAGGTTGTGCAACCCTCATGATTGTTTCTACAATTTTAGATTATACGCCAGCACTCGTTATCATTTATGTGTCTAAATTTGTCATTACAGCCATCCTAGCGTGCACAGAGAAGTATCTCATCGTGGTTTTGATGTGCATTTCCCTAATGGCACGACATTGAGCATTTTTTTCACGCCGTCATTGGCTGTTTGTATGTTTCCTTGGGGAACTGTCTTTTCAGATACTTTGCCCCATTTCTTTCTTTGGGTTGTCTGTCTTGTTATTCTTGGGTTGAAAGTGTTCTTTACATATTCTAGTTACAAGTCTTTTATCAGCTACAGGACTTAGGACTATATCATTTCCTCGTGTCGTTTGCCTCTTCACCTGAAGTCTGGGTTGTGTCATCTTACAATTTTGTAAATGAGGCTTTAAATTTTAAGGAAGTTCAATTTATTTTATCTTTTGTCCCTTGTGCTGTTGGTGTCGCATCCAAGAAGGCTTCACCTAACCCCAAATTATGAAGATTCACTCCTTAATTTTCTTCTAACAGTTTTATAGTTTTGGCTCTTATATTTAGGTTGATGATCCATTTTGAGATCATTGCCATGTCTGGTATGATGAAGGAGTCCAGCTGCACTCTTGTGCACATCCCGTTGTCCCGACTCCTCACATTCTGGTGCTTCTCACATGCTGCTTCCTATGCTCTTAAACTCCTTCCTTTCCCCTCTCCATTTTTAAAATTCTTACTTGCATTCCAGATGAAGCAGAACCTAAGCCAAAGTCTTCTCCGACTTCCTGGTCTAATTTAGATGTCCTTTTTTGGTGCTTCTATGACATCGTGCATTCTTTTTTTTTTTTTTAATTTTTGTAATGTTTATTTATTTTTGAGAGAGACAGAGAGACAGAGCCGGAGCGGGGGAGAGGCAGAGAGAGAGGGAGACACAGAATCTGAAGCAGGCTCCGGGCTCTGAGCTGTCGGCACAGAGCCCAATGTGGGGCTCGAACTCGTGAACCACAAGATCACGACCTGAGCCGGAGTCGGACGCTTAACTGACTGGGCCACCCAGGCACCCCAACATCATACATTCTTTTTAGATCAAGGGTCTGTGACCTTTTTTTTATGGGGGGTGGGTAAAGGGCCAGACAGTAAATATTTTAAGCTTTATATGCAGAGGCAAAAGTCAAGGATATTCTGTAAGTACTTAAGCAGTGAGAGAGCAAACAAACTACCAAAAAAAGGAAAATAATGAAATTTAAAATGTAATAGTAATAGAGTACTTTTTTGGTCATACAGATTTATGAATGAGAAAAACCAAACTCTTTTTTGAGAGGAGATAATATCTTGCTTACTTGGGTTTCACATTTAGCATTCCCGATCATTAAATTAATGGCACATGTTCATCTGCGAAAACCATTCTTAGCTTCGGGCCATACAAAAGCAGGTGGTGTGCTAGATTTGGCCGACGGACCACCGTTTCTTGGCTTTGTGATAGATCACAAGTTCCAGCCCCCTTCCAGACCTGACATACCTGTGGCATGGAGGGCAGTCCCAGCCATAACTGTGGATGGCTACAGAGGCATCCTCTTTGGGGAGGGCAGTGAGGAGGTTTGCAGTGGCAGGTGGTATAGACGAGCTTAATCAGTAGCCTTGCCAATGCTCCTTTGTTACGTCCTCCCGTATTATAGATTATAGAGTCTGGAGAGCTGGCACTCATTATCTCTCAGCCTGTCTTGTAACTAGGGGTCGGCCAACCTGAGGTACTCACGTGACCTGTTGATCTAGAAGTGAGAAGATGCATGGGGAGGGGGGCAGGGCATGAGGCACGCACCCTGGTGTGGATTACGAACCTAGTGGTGTAATTCTGGAGCCGGAAGTTGTGGTGGTAGCTGGAGTCAGCAGGTGGCTTCTTGAATCGCCGGCTTCCCTGTCATGGGAAAGGCAGTAGGTTCTCTAGTGTGATATGGGAAGTGGTTCTTCGAAGCTGAACCTTTCCAGTAATACAGGGGGCTCTCTACTTCTCTAATAAGACTTTTTTTTTAATTAAAGTTTTTGTTTATTTATTTAGAGAGCGCAAGCAAGCAGGGGAGGGGTAGAGAGAGAGAGAGAGAGAATCCCTGTGGGGTCCTCACTGTGGGTGCAGAGCCTGAGGTGGGGCTCGAACTCATGAACCATGAGATCATGACCTGAGCTGTAATCAAGGGTCAGACGCTTAACTGACTGAGCCACTCAGGCGCCCAAGCCCTAGTAAGACTTGTAAAACTACATTAGGGGCACCTGGGTGGCTCAGTTGGTTAAGCATCGACTTCAGCTCAGGTCACGATCTCGCGGTCCGTGAGTTCGAGCCCCGAGTCGGGCTCTGTGCTGACAGCTCAGAGCCTGGAGCCTGTTTCTGATTCTGTGTCTCCCTCTCTCTGACCCTCCCCTGTTCATGCTCTGTCTCTCCCTGTCTCAAAAATAAATAAAACGTTAAAATTTTTTTTTTTTAAATAAAATAAAACTACATTAAGTAGAATCTTTTGTCTTCCGACCTGACCACAACAGGTACATTAGAATCTAGGGGGGCATGGAAAGTTATTCTTATAAGCATCTGCCCCTTTGTAGTGCCAACTTTGCATAATTCCAGATAGTACACATATCATATTATAAAGAAATGGTTGGTTTTCTTATGTATTTTCTCCAATAGATTGCAAGAATTTTGTGAGCAGGCACTTTGTCTTAATCAATTCTGAATCACTGGTGCCTGGCGGTCAGTAAACGCTCAGTGAAACACCTGAAGCATAAGCAACAAAATAAAGAATAAACAAGCGGGACTACTTCAAACTAAAAAGCTTCTGCACAGAACAAGAACCAAGCAACAACATGAAAAGACAACCTACGGAATGGGAGAAATATTTGCAAGCCATGTATCCGATAAGGGGTTACCGTCCAAAATATACAAAGAACTCACAGCATTCAAGGAATTCAGTAGCACAAACCCCACAAATGATCCAATTAAAAAAATGAACAAGGGACCTGAATAGACATTTTCCCAAAAAAGATGTACGATCGGCCAACAGGTACGTGTAAAGGTGCCCCACATCAACTATCATTGGGAAATGCAAAAAAAAAAAAAACGCAAAAACAAAACAAAAGGTGCAGCCACAGTAGAAAACAGTATGGAACGTCCTACTGTTTGATTCAGTGATTCCACTTCTGGGCATATATTTCCCCCAAAATAAAAACAGCATGTTGAAGGGATAGCTGTGTCTCCATGTTCATAGCAGCATTAGTGATGACAGTCGAGACACGGAAACAACCTAAGCGTCCATCAGTGGATGATCGAGTAAGTTGTGGTAAGTCTGCGCAATGGAATATTACTCGGCCATGAAAAAGAAGGAAAGCCTGTCATCTGTGATGACGGAGACGAACCCTTAGGGCGTTAGGCTAAGTGAAATAAGTCAGACTGAGAAAGACAAACACTGTATGATCTTAAGGGAGATTTTCCACTTACGTGTGGAATAAAAAAAAAACAAACCCAACCTCATAAAAAAAGAGATCAGATTTGTGGTTCCCAGAAATGGGGGCTAGGGAAAGTGGATACTGGAGGAATATGGCCAAAAGGTACAAAGTTCCAGTTACAAGATGAGTAAGTCCTAGAGGTTTACTGTGGGATACTTGAAATGTTGTTAAGAGAGTAAATCCTAAGAATTGCCATTGCAAGGAAAAAAAATTTTTTTTTGTTTTCCTTTCTTTTCTTTCTTTCTTTTTTTTTTTTTTTTTTTGGTACCTGTATGAGATGATGCATGTTAACTCATCATTGTAAACTCATTGTAACCATCATTTCACAATGTATGTAAGTCAAATCATTATGCTGGACACCTTAAACTGATACAGGACTGTAGGTCAATTATACCTCAATAAAACTGGGAAAAATTGCATTAAATTAATGCACAATCTGGCTATATAGGCATTCCTTTTTTTTTTTTTTGAGAGACAGCTGGCTATATAGGCACTCTTTTTTTTTTTAACGTTTATTTATTTTTGAGAGACAGAGCCAGAGCACGAGTGAAGAAGGGGCAGAGAGCGAGGGAGACATAGAATCTAAAGCAGGCTCCAGGGGGCGCCTGGGTGCCTCAGTCGGTTAAGCATCTGACTTCGGCTCAGGTCATGATCTCACGGTCCGTGGGTTTGAGCCCTGCGTCGGGCTCTGTGCTGACAGCTCAGAGCCTGGAGCCTGCTTCGGATTCTGTGTGTCTCCCTCTCTCTCTGCCCCTCCCCCGCTCATGCTCTCTCTCTCTCTCTCTCTCTCTGTCAAATATAAATAAACATTAAAAAAAATTTTTTTTGAAGCAGGCTCCAGGCTCTGAGCTGTCAGCACAGAGCCCGGTACGGGGCTTGAACCCATAAACCTTGAGGTCATGACCTGAGCGGAAGTCGGACGCTTAACCAACTGAGTCACCCTGGTGCTCCTGGGCATTTCTTTTTTTTTTTTTTTTTTTTTTATTTTTTTTTTTTCAACATTTTTTTT
>NC_064815.1:20161964-20180270 GCF_023721935.1 Panthera uncia | reverse complement strand
TTTTTTTTTTTTCAACATTTTTAATTTATTTTTGGGACAGAGAGAGACAGAGCATGAATGGGGGAGGGGCAGAGAGAGAGGGAAACACAGAATCGGAAACAGGCTCCAGGCTCCGAGCCATCAGCCCAGAGCCTGACGCGGGGCTCGAACTCACGGACCGCAAGATCGTGACCTGGCTGAAGTCGGACGCTTAACCGACTGCGCCACCCAGGCGCCCTCCTGGGCATTTCTAAGTTTTTTAGTGTCCTCTAACCAATTCCTCTATCCAAATATGTTACCTTCTTACCCAGGGAGAATCTGAGCTCCTTTATGCTGAGAGACTTTTTAAAGTAAAACATTCCCAGTTACATGGCGAGGCTCGGAGTACTGATAATTACGGGCCTCGGGGGAATCGAGGAGGGTCAACCCCAGGGCGAGGCGGGTAACCTAAGTGGAGACACGGGATGGGTGCAGAGCAGTGGGGGTGGCAGAGACAGAGGAAAGGCATGTCCCTGTCCAAGGTATGAAGCTGGCTACGCTCAGCATCATCAGGGTTGCTGGGTGGGAACACAGGCCTGCCCTTTTCAGAACAGCTCATCTGAATTTTTCTATGGAATCGCCCTCTTTTAAAATGTGGTCGACCAACCCCAACAATTTTAACTTGGGTTTGCCAGACTGACTGGCTTGTGGGCCAGCCGTTTGCAACCTCTATCTCACATGGGTCTCATGACATCCTCCCCCCCCCCAAAAAAAAACCCTTGAATTGAATTATCAAAGAAAGATCATATTTAGTGAGAAATGTGCTTCCATCTAATATCTGAGAAGGTTCTACTGACCAGAACAGGTGGACACCCTGGGGAGGGTTGTCAGTACTCATGGGATACGTGGAGCAGGGGTCACCAGTGTAGATGCGGTCGTCTCTGGGTCTGTAGATGCAAAGGCTTTGTGTGGCCCAAGACAAAGCAGTGGTGGGGAATTTTCTGGAGAACGACTGGACAGAGGGCTGCTAACGTGTGCGTCCAACGGGCAACGGAACTGCTTTAGCTATTTCGAGATGGGAGAGGGCTGTAATGAAGACGAGAGCGGGGCGCAGAATACAAACGAGGGTGAAAGAAAGACAAGGTAGTCATGGCCCTAGTGAGGAAGGACGAGGTCTGTCTGCCAGGCGCAAGGCTGTCTGGAGAATGAATCAGCGGCTGTCGAGGAACGAATGAAGACCGTCACAGCACAAGGTCGCTGCTTTTCCCTTCTCCCTCCCCTTCAGCCACGAGAGAAGGGAAGATACCCATCTGCCCAGGGGTGATGGAGGTTTGGGGACACTCAGCCGCGAAATGCAGTCTACAAGTTAAATACGCACTCCGTAGTTTCCGCTCTTCGTGCAGCCTGTCCCTATGACCTCATTTTGACAACGCAGCCAAGTGGGGAGTGCTGACTTTTCAGCGTAGTAGAGACTCCCAGGTGTGCTGGGTGAAGTTGTACAAGGACTGGGATGTGCTTAAAATAATACCCTGGAAGTTCTTCTCTGCATGACTAGAAAGCACGCCAGGCCTCTGATGGCACAGCCCGCTGCGTTAGAAAAAAGGCTTCCAGAAACCACAGGTCTCATCTAACAATAAACAGCATCCAGGGACTCTTAGGCATGGCTGCATAAATCTGGTTGCTTAAAAATAGACAGGCATAAAGCTTTGCTTCACTCCCCTGGCACTGAACACCAAGTCAGAAGGGGCAGGGGGCCTTTTGAGTCCTCTGGGTCCAGGAAGTTCAGGTCGGATGTCAACATGGGACTCTGGGCTCCAGGGCACCAGGACTCTCTCCGTGTCAGATGTGGGCTGTGACAAAGGCTGGGTGGCGATGTTTGGGTCTTGTCCGCCAAGCTGCTCTTCTTTCCAAGGTATGATGGAGCCTATGCTTCATCAAGCTGGTTATTTTATCCATGTCTGAATTTACTCAACGTAGATTTAGGTAGCATTCAGAGAGCTCCCTTGGGGTAGTCAGGGAGGGTTTGACATTTTAGACCACATCTGAGCTGAGGCTTGTACAAGAAGAAAGAGTTAAGCAAAGAATGTTCCCAAGAGACAACATCAGAGCATATCACAGGGATGGGGTTGCATTCGTTCCTGACGCCATGGGGTAAGCAGGCTTCCTCATTACCCTCCGCCAGGAACGCTGGACCCTCATTCGCTCTCGACAATTTCCAGAAAGAAATTGTTCCCACTCTGCCAAGAAAGATGTGGCACAGTAAGGACCGGACTGTTTGTTGCTTGTTCAGAACTACGTCCCCAGTGCCCAGAACAAAGAAGGTGCTCAATAAACCCTTGGTAAATGAATGCCAAGTGAATGACACCGCATCACGAATTGAGGGAGGCAGGAGCACCTGGGTGGCTCCGTCAGTTAAGCGTCCGACGCTTGGTTTTGGCTCGGGTCGTGATCTCACGGTTCATGAATTCGAGCCCCGAGTGCGGAGCCTGCTTGGGATTCTCTCTCTCTCCCTCTCTCTCTGCCCCTCCCTGCCTCTCTCAAAATAAATATATTTATTTATTAACTTGAAAAAAAAAAAAGAATTGGAGGAGGCCTCGGGATGGCACAAGGCTTAGAGGAGCAAGAGACAGCCAGCTGTTTGCAGTTAGTCCATGCTTGGGGGGATGAATGAGTAATTGAAGGACCGAACCAAAAGTGGAATGTGGGAAGGAAACAACAAATACAAGAGAAAAAAAAAAGATTTTCAGCAAATGTCTAATAAAAGAATAAGAGGGCAGAGTAAAGGCAGGTATAAATGTTAAGCTTCTTGCTACACAAATGATAGACAAGGGCTAGTCATGTCAGGGATTATTATTATTAGGCAATCTCTTTTGTGATACTAAATTTCTTTTTAATCTTTATTTATTTCAAAAAAAATTTTTTTAACGTTTATTTATTTTTGAGAGACGGAGCACGAGTGGGGGAGGGGCAGAGAGAGAGAGAGAGAGAGAGAGAGAGAGAGAGAGAATCGGAAGCAGGCTCCAGGCTCTGAGCTGTCAGCACAGAGCCCGACGCGGGACTCGAACTCATGAACCGTGAGATCGTGACCTGAGCCGAAGTCGGTGGCTGAACCGACTGAGCCACCCAGGCGCCCCTCTTTTGTGATACTAGATGCTATGCAGGAGATGCTGTCTAGCCATAATACAGTAATGCCCAAGGGTTTATAGACGGTAGTTGTAACAGTCATGATGATTTTCCCGTTTTATAGGTAAGGAAAATGAGGCAGAAGGAAGTAACTTGCCCAAGTCACGTTGCTTGGAATGGGATTGGGCTCCACCTGGGTGCTACATACTTCTACAAAACAATACACCGAGATCCAAGGGTGGGGTTCAGATTGCTGCTAAGGTGGAAATCCAAAATGGGCTCCTGGCTTCCTTCCTGAACCTATCCTGGAGATTTTCCAGGAGCAAGGATGATACGTCGCTATTACGTTATCCTTGACTACATTCCTTATGCCGCGTCTCTATTCCCGTGACTTCCGCGCTCCACAACCGGGAGCCTGTATCTCCCACTGCATCATACTTCATGAGCGCCACACTGGATTTCAGTGAGCAATGTTCACATCCTTTCACCGAGCAAATCCACCTCAACAAATATATCCCTCAGGGGTGCCTGTACCTATGTGATTGTCAAAACTACAAGGTTGTCTCCAAGAGCTTGCAATAGTGAAAGCCTGAAGACCATTTTTATGACCATCCATAGAGGAACGGGATAGAAAGGTTATCTAGAGAAAACATGTGGACTCCATATCTCACACCGTATGGTAGTGTCCATTCCAAGGGGATTCACATTTGAATGCAAAAAATATATTACAAAGTACTAGAGAGGCATGGAGTGGGGGCAGATTTCCTAACTATGACACCCAAAGCAGAAGTCGTGAAAGAACGATTGACAAGTTTGATCATATAAGAATTTTAACAGACACGTTCGCTATAAAAGACAAAAGCCAACTGACAGGCCAAAGAAATCTGCGACTTTAATTACGTAAAAAACCCACTAATTTATTTATTACATTAAAAGCTCCTACAGGGGCGCCTGGGTGGCTCAGTCGGTTAAGCATCTGACTTCGGCTCAGGTCATGATCTCGCAGTCCGTGGGTTCGAGCCCCGCGTCGGGCTCTGTGCTGACCGCTCAGAGCCTGGAGCCTGTTTCAGATTCTGTGTCTCCCTCTCCCTCTGCCCCTCCCCTGTTCATTCTCTGTCTCTCTCTGTCTCAAAAATAAATAAACGTTAAAAAAAATTTAAAAATAAAAGCTCCTACAAATTCAAAAGACCAGCGACCAAGAGAAAGCTATAAATAAACTCACAGTTCACAGAACGAGAAATACCAGTGTCTCTTGAATATATGGATTCCAGCATAATCATGCCATTGTGGTTTCTTTTTGACTTAATTAGGAGTGTATAGAAGACATTTCATTTGTCTTTTAGCTATTGATTTCTAGCTTAATTCCACTGCGATCAAAGAACATGCTTGATTATTTCACGTCTGAAATTTGTGGAGACTTGTTTTAAATTCCCCCATGTGGTCTATATGTGGGTACGTGTCCCATGTGCACTTGAAAACGATACATGGCGTGCAGTTGTTAGATGAATGGCTTTTATTATCGATGAAGTCCTATTCGTTATTCAGGACGTTCAAACCTCCTTCGTCTTCACTGACTCACTGCCTGTTTGCTCTTCCAGTTACGGAAAAAGCGTTTTAAGGTTGAGAAACATAGCTGGATTCGTCTAGTTCTCCTTTGAGTTGAGCGAGTTTTTATTTTATCAGTTGTGAAACTACACCACGAGGCACACAGAAATTGAGGACTGCTACATCTCCCTGCGGAATTGACTTTTGATCTCTAGCAACGCTTCTTGTCTTGAAGTTCACTTTGATATTGATATAACTACACCACTTTTGTTTTGGCTCATGTCTGTTGGGTACATATTTTTTGCCTTTATATTTAAAAAAAATTTTTTAATGCTTTATTTATTCCGTACCACTTTGGTTTTGGCTCACGTTTGTTGGGTACATATTTTTTGCCTTTATATTTCAAAAAATTTTTTTAATGTTTTAGTTATTTTTGAGAGAGAGAGAGACACACACACAGAGTGTGAGCAGGGGAGGGCAGAGAGAGGGGGAGACACAGAAACTGAAGCAGGCTCCAGGCTCCGAGCTGTCAGCACAGAGCCCGATGCGGGGCTCGAACCCACCAGCCGTGAGATCATGACCTGAGCTGAAGTTGGACGCTTAACCGACTGAGCCACCCATATATATTTACAATATTTCTGCATTCCATGTGCGTCTCTTGTAAGCTACATACTGATGGATTTTGATGATCTTTCAGTTTGAAAAATCTTTGCCTTTTATTAGACTATTTAGTCCATTAAAAGAAAATGTCATTACTGATATATTTGGGCTTAAATATACCATGTTAATTGCATCCCTGAGCTATAAAACATGATCTTGAATTAGCTCACCCAGCACTTCTGAGAAAATGCGAGGACCCTACAACACTTTAACCCAACCTACTTCCTTTCCTTTTTGTACTATTGTTACCACGCTTTTAATTCTGCATCTTAAAACCGCATCTTAAAACTCTACACTTTATTATTTTATTGGTTGCTTAAAACACTCAATGTTCATCACTTTTCCCACATATCTACCACATTTTTATCTTTTCTAGTCCTCTTCTTTTCTTCCTGAATTATCGTATTTCCACCTGGGATCATTCTTCTCCTGCCTGAAGAATTCTCCTCCGTGGTTTCTTTCAGTTCAGATCTGTTGGCGATGTATTCTCTCCGTTTTGGTGTGTCTGTAAATGTCTTTCTTTCACTTTCATTTCTGAAGGAGATTTTTATGGGTATAGATTTTTACAATAGTGGGGTTTTTTTTTTTTCTCATTCTGCGCTTTAAAGATCCCGTCTATTATCTTCTGACTTTTACCATTTCTCTGGAAGAGTCGGCTGCCAGTGTTGTAGAGAATGTCTTTTTCTCTGACTGCTTTTAAGATCTTTCGTTGTCTTTCCTTTTCATCAATTTTACTGAAATGTACAGAAGGGTGATAGTCTTGGTATTTATCATGATGAAGGTTCACAGGGCTTCCAAGGAAAAAGGACTCAAGGCATTGGCCAACTCCTAAGCTGTACAATGCACCCGCGGCTTGATATTTATTTTATCGGTTTTGGAAAATTTTCAGTTGGTAGCTCTTCAGACGTTGCTTCTGCCCAATCTTCTCTCAACTCTCCTTTGGACGTTCCGATGACACATAGGTTACAGACTTGTTAATTATATCTTTCTGCATTCTTCATTTTATTTTGCTTTAATCCAGATATTTTCTCTCATTTGTCTTCCAGTTTGTTTATCCTATTTTCTGCTGTGTCCGATTTGATGTAAAACCGATTGAGTTATTAATTTTAGTGATTATGTTTCTCATTCCAGAATTTTCATTTTGACATTTCTTTAAAAACAGACAGAAACACGGGGCGCCTGGGTGGCGCAGTCGGTTAAGCGTCCGACTTCAGCCAGGTCACGATCTCGCGTTCCGTGAGTTCGAGCCCCGCGTCAGGCTCTGGGCTGATGGCTGATGGCTCGGAGCCTGGAGCCTGTTTCCGATTCTGTGTCTCCCTCTCTCTCTGCCCCTCCCCCGTTCATGCTCTGTCTCTCTCTGTCCCAAAAATAAATAAAAAACATTGAAAAAAAAAAAAAAACAGACAGAAACAATGATTCCAGGCCTCTAGTAAGTTTTTCTATCTTTTTATCGATTTCCTTGAATATATTAATCATGGTTCTTTTCAAGTCACATCTGATAACACAGATGCAGTTGACTTTGGGGTCTGTTTCCACTGTCTATAGTTTCTACTGGTTTTGGTCATATGGCCCCATCTCTTGGTATGTCTAGTTATTCTTTTTTTTTTTTTAATGTTTATTTTTGAGAGAGAGAGAGAGAGAGAGGGAGAGAGAGAGACAGAGAGAGCACACACGTGGCGGAGGGGCAGAGAGAGACAGAGAGAAGCAGGATCCAGGCTCTGAGCTGTCCGCACAGAGCCCAACGTGGGGCTTGAACCCACAGCCGTGAGATCATGACCTGAGCCAATGTCAAGACACTTAAGGTGCCCCTATTCTTCATTCATAGAGCATTCAATTTCATTCTGTCAGGTAGACCGGTCAGGATGAGTTTCATGGTTCTCTAGTTTTTCCTCACTTCGGGGGCAGATCCCTTTAAGGGTCTCATCCGGAAGCCTGGGGTGTTCACCAGGGATCCTTCTTCTTTGCAGACCCCGAACTCCTAGTTTTCTCTCCCCGGCACCGTGAAACTGACAAGATCTCTCTGATTAAACACTTCTCCTCTTAGACCTTAGAAACAAAGATATCTGGAACTTGCGTATTTACAACTTCTAAGTTGGCAAATGCCCTGCGGTAAAATTTCATGCAGTCTTTTCTCCTGGAAGTAGGCCCTTCACGTTTAGGTTGCGTTCGTGGCCCTCAACTCCAATTTTGTCTACTCGTCCCTGCGGGGATACCACAAGCTGAAAGCCATTGCTTTCCATTCTGCTTCATACTGTTAGAGAAAAATTCTCTCGTGACTTGGCCACAGCATTCTACCTCATCAGTACTCCACCTTCCTCTTCTGAGTTTCTGAACCCTCAAGTCTTAATTTGCCTTGGTTACTTCCCAGTGCCTTCAAACATTGGAGTTTTTGTTCCTTATCCGGCTGTTACAGTTCTTCACGACAGAAGTTTTATCCAAATTGGATGAGTTCGTTTGTTTAAGTGTTTGGTTTTGGTGCCGGTTAGGTTTTATCGTAACCGGATGTCTCCTCTTCAGTTGTTTCTCAAAATATCGGTTGTATCAGTATTGGAAGTATAAACAGGTACCAAATACACAGAACATAGAAACTATTTTCTTAACTAGCCGATCGCCTGATAAAAGTACGCAGGCAGGGGCCAAATGAACAGAAGCCACGGTGTCTCCCTCTGCACGGGAAACAAGTTAAGACAGATTTCCGATAAGTAATTTTGTCCACAATTACTCCATTAGATTCAGAAGTAGGTGCCTAGAGGAGTTACTTTAAAAACAAAAATTCCACATTCAAATAATAGAAGCCAAAAAGTCAGTGGATTTCATTATGTCCACAGTGGGAATTTATTCAACGGAGTACACGACAGAGGGTACCTGCAATCTGCAAAATTGACCAGCAGCTGGTACCTGAGACGCAACGAGATGGGAGACCCAGAATAGAAGATGGGCAAACGTCACGAATCAGCAATTCACAGAAAGGTAAACCAAACCACAAGTTTCTGAAGAGATGCTCAATTTCGTGAGTGCGTAGAGAAATGAAATGAAAATGCAGACAATGTTATACCACTTTATAATAATCAAACTGGTAGAAACTGGAAAGTCAGACGATTGTTTATGAGAAGTTCGGGAAGAAAAGAATCGTTTATACTCATGGTAGGAGAGCTAGCATCACCATCCCGGAAATTAATCTGCCAGGCTGTAGGTATTTTATAACCCAGAAATCCTCTTCCAAATTATATAGTCTAGGGAAATTCACACGGGTCTAGAAGGGGACAAGTATGAGAACATTTACGTCAACAATATTTGGGGATTGGGAACTGGGACACATTCTGTGCGTCCATCACTGAGAAAATAAGAGTTAACTGGGATGGATGTGTACGAGGGAATGCTATGTGGCAATTAATGAGCTAGGGGTACTTTTTGCAATTGTTTAGATTTTATTTTTTTCAAGGTTTTTTTAATGCTTACTTATTTTTGAGACAGACAGAGAGACACACAGAGCGTGAGCAGGGAAGTGCAGAGAGAGAGAGGGAGACACAGAATCCGAAGCAGGCTCCAGGCTCTGAGCTGTCAGCACAGAGACCAACACAGGGCTCGAACTCCCAGACTGCAAGATCATAACCTGAGCCGAAGTCGGATGCTTAACCGACTGAGCCACCCAGGCGCCCCTGCAATTGTTTAGATCTTGGAAACATAACGTGGAATGAAAAAAGAAGTAAGGTATAGAAGGAGATTTATAGCAACCAACATAAGATTCAAATAACATTCAAAAACATAAATATACAAGACAACACGCTAAATTTTGGGGTTTGTTTTTTGTTGTTGTTTTCTTTTTAAAGTTTATTTATTTTGAGAGAGAGAGAGAGAGCACATGCGTGCATGTGTGCAAGTAGAAGAGGGCAGAGAGAGGGAGGGAGAGAATCCCAAGCAGGCTCCGTGCTGTCAGCCTAGAGCTGGACACAGGGCTCGATCCTACCAACCGTGAGATCATGACCTGAGCTTAAACCAAGAGTCGGATGCTTTACCAACTGAGCCACCCAGGTGCCCCAACACACAACGATTTTAGATAAATGGTAGATACAGTCCCGTGGAGCATGTACAGACCAGGCCTTCTACATAGGTTGCCTGGGTTGAATCCTTTCCGTGCCATCAAACGGGTGACCTTGGGAAAATCACTGGACGTTATCTGTGCTTCGGTTCCTCATAATGTTAAGTGGCAAGGATAAAAGAATTTATCTCATAGTGTGGCTGGTAGGATTAAAAATGATAAAGTAGAGAAAAGCGCTTAGAACAACAGGGCCATGGTAAATCCACTTAGAGTTGGTAATAATTATTATTTTCAAAGGCATTGATTAAAAACTTCCAGGGTAGGTATAAGCAGTTAGGATGAAAATGGGGGTCAGGATGCCGATAAAAACATAGTCGAATAAGTCGCGGTAGTGTGGGGAACCCCTCTCCCCCCATAGACACACACATCACTATTATTATTTTTTAAGTAGACTTCACGCCCAGCGCAGAGCCCAAGGCGGGCTCGAACTCACAACCCTGAGATAAAGACCTGAGCCGAGATCAAGAGTCAGACACTTAACCAACTGAGCCACGCAGACAGCACCTCGCAACGCGCGGAGGTTATTTAATCAGGACCTTTGCATGAGCTGGTGGTCACAGTATGCTCTGAACTGATAAGAATAATGAACTCAAATTTCTGAGTTTAAGATTCCCCAACCTGAAAGAGTTAAACTCAAGATAAGCAGCCCCCATCTCTGGGGCATGGACTTAGCCATTTCTGAGTAGTAAACTTTCATTGCCCTCTTCCTAGGAGGAGCTCACCGGTCTAAATTAATATCTTGCTTATACGATATGTCTGTGGTGTTGAACAAGCCTGCTGAGTAAATTCATGTAATCGTTGCCTATTGTGTCTGATTAAGTCATTCTTCAAACAACTAGTTTCTGTGTAATTTTTAATTACTAGTTACGAATCAATCAATTACTAAGTCCCAGGTTGAGAGTCTGTTATATTTACAGACACCTGCTACCCTCCCTCTCTGATCTCTGGCCTGTGTTCATGCAGAAATTGGGTGCTAGTCTGGTACCCGCCTCCTAGTATCCTTGGAAATGAAGACAGAAAAAAAACCCACATTAATGGTTTGTCTTAGAGGGGACCACGCTGAAATCTCGTGAGGTCAACAAGATATACAGATGACACACTTAAGTACCGAGACAAGACTGAACATAGTAAGTATGAATACAAGTGCAGGGGCTCCTGGGTGGGTCAGTTGGTCAAGCCTCTGACTTCGGCTCAGGTCACGATCTCACAGTTGGTGAGTTCGAGCCCCACGTCGGGCTCTGCGCTGACAGCTCAGAGCCTGAAGCCTGCTTGGGGTTCCGTGTCTCCCTCTCTCTCTTCCCCTCCCCAGCTCATGCTCTCCCTCTCTCTCAAAAATAAATAAACATTGGGGCGCCTGGGTGGCGCAGTCGGTTGGGCGTCCGGCTTCAGCCAGGTCACGATCTCGCGGTCCGTGGGTTCGAGCCCCGCGTCAGGCTCTGGGCTGATGGCTCGGAGCCTGGAGCCTGTTTCCGATTCTGTGTCTCCCTCTCTCTCTGCCCCTCCCCCGTTCATGCTCTGTCTCTCTCTGTCCCAAAAAAATAAATAAAAAACGTTGAAAAAAAAAATTAAAAAAAAAAATAAATAAATAAACATTAAAAAAAAGGGAAAGAAAAAAGAAAAGAAAACAAGTGCAGACCAGAAGTGCTCCAGTTCAGGCGAGGTAACAAGGTGAAGCTTCTGGGGGGCTTCTATGGGACCTATCCACTCAGTGGGGTTCTGCTGAGGACAGACATGGGGTAAAGGCGACTTGGGGGACAGCCCCTGGCGGGAGCCTGTGTGCCAACTCTGTAGATTGGTTAGGCAGTTCGGGTCCTAAAGCATTTCTGGAAATAGTAGACCCTCGGGCAATGGCAGGCTCTGTTCATTTTCTTTTAATTAGCTGAGTAACATCACGAGTGAAAAAAGTCCCTCCAAAGGAGGAGAAATCAGGGTACCTTCACTCATTTCTATTTGTCTATTTCCAAAGACCTTGAGTAACAAAATCCAATTCATATAAAAATAGCGATGATGATAAAGGTAGTCTGAATTTATGTATCCTCTTATATCCAGAGGGCTCCAAGAACTTTTTATATGAACACGTAATTTTTTTACACTTGTCTCAGTGAGGCAAGCACTGTAAGGCCTTTTTTTTTTTTTTTTTTTTAACCTGAAATAGAAAAGAGCCTTCAGGCACAGGGCCATACCTGAGACAGGTCTAGAACCAGGCCTCCTGATTCTGACTCCGGGGCAAGTGCGTGATGGCAAGGAAGGAAGTTTGCAACAGCTGAAACCGGGGGGTGGGGGGGGGGGAGGAGCAGTTGCAGTGACAAATGACAGCTGTCACTCACTGAGAATCTACCAGGTCCCAGCTCTTTGCCATGAGTTTCGTGCTCGTTATCTCAGTTAAGGTGACCACACCATGAACTAAGGCACTTTTACAGACCAGACTATGAACCAGAAGGTGCGAGCAACTTGTGTAAGTGAGTACTTACGATCGAAATTAGAATGGCACCTTAAGCCGCAAACTCACCACGTAGTTGCCCTGTGCCACAGTCTGCCGGGGAATTTCTGAAAACATTATAGGACTTAAAAATGAAAAACTATATTGTATGGAAGCTTATTTTTTGCCTAAAGAAAAAAAAAATCCACACAAACCAGGCTGCTTTGTAATACTGTTCCCGTTATGCACTTACGACCAGAAAACTCAGGGCTCAGGTCTTCCAGGGAAACTTCTAGGCTAGCTGTAGGATTCTTGCCTTTCCCTCCAGTTAGGGGTAATTTAGAAGGAAGACAGAAAGGGCTAGGTGTGTGGACGGATTCAAGATATCTAGTCCCAAAGCAAGACAGCCAGACTGCCTGATAGAGGAAGGCTAATGGAGGCGTGAACAATAAAGACAGAAAGTTCACGCAACCGGCATCCCTGAGGCCGTGCCTTGTGCTCTCTTTGTCTCCTTTCCAGGGAGGTAGAGATAAGGCTAGATCGGCAATGGTTGCAGATCGGCCCTGGGGGGCCGGCGCCCAGATTTTGTTCAGGCGATCACGCGTCCGCCAGACTCACGAAAAATCTGGTAGCGGAGCGTGACAGGAGGGGTTCGCTGAACAGGCACCCCTTGGGGAGACAGTAGGCATTATGGTGACCCAGTGGGGGGGGTCTAGGCAAGGTGTGAATGTCTGCAGAGAGGGGGCCGCTTTCCTACACGGACCCTGCCCTGGGCAGGCGGGAGGGGTGCCAGGCGGCCTCCTCCCCTGGCCGGGCAGCGAAGGTTCCTCCCCTTCTCCGGGCACGTGGCCAGGAGAACTGATTCGACAGGTCTACAGAATGACGAGACAGGTCTTCAAGATGCTCCATCTCTCCGTCACTCCCCAGATGCCAGGGAGCCGTGGCCATCTGAGAGGAAGGCCTCACTCGTGCTCCTCTGGGACCCATTGGAATTGGTTTTCTGTGCTACCCGTGGTCATTAGCACAGCGTGGCCTGGGCTGAAGGGCCGGCCATAAATATGATGGGCGTTCCGAGGAAGGATGCTGTTCCTTGACCGTCTGAAAAGGAAGCTCCTTCTGGGTGATCGCTCACACCTGTTTCACCTCAGCGTTCGGGTTTGGGCAAGTGGAGAAAGATCCATGTGTGGGACCTGCTCCAACTCCCTCATTTTACAGATGGGGAAACTGAGGCAGAGGAACCCCCCCCCCCCGATGGGTCGAAGGGCTGAGAATAGGAGCTAGGTCTCTGACCCCCACTACTGTGCTTTTTGATATTCCAGACTATTCTTGCTGATGCAAATCTACTCCCTGCTCTCCGTCTCTCACACCTCTGATCTACGCTCACCTGAGTCGGCTTCTGAAAAAACCACGAATCCCATCAGGACGCCCTGGTTCAGACCCACAACGGCTTCCCAACTCTTTGTGACGGCGGCGCACTCCCACCGATCCACCCCTGCCCTCCCTCCTGCCTCGCTGCACTGGAGCCTCGCCAGTCGTCTTGCTGTTCTGGGCATATGCCAGCTTGTTCCCACCTCAGGACTTTGAACTTGCTGTTGCTTCTGCACAGAAAGCCATCCCCTCAGTTCTTGATAAAGCCTGCTCCACCTTCTCGTTCCTTCCCGAGCCATTTCGCCTCCTCCAGGAAGCCCGCCCTAACCAGCCATGCCCACGTACCCCCCCCCCCCCCCCCCGTCTCTATCCTATCACTCTGCCTTGTTTTCACCATAGCACTTAGCAGGAGATGACACTTATTGACCCGCTGATTCATTCACTGCCGACGCCCGAAAGCTGCCTGGCACATAGGAGGCTCTTAACTGTGGGTTGAATTACTGTGGTGAAGGATGACTCCCGTGGCCGCCCCTTGGGCACCACACACCTTGGTTGGATGGCGTAATGGAATTTGATCAAAG
The DNA here is from genome assembly GCF_023721935.1 of Panthera uncia. NCBI lineage: Eukaryota > Metazoa > Chordata > Mammalia > Carnivora > Felidae > Panthera > Panthera uncia. The sequence goes on along the minus strand of NC_064815.1, from coordinate 20,166,517 downwards.
CGTTCTGGCACCAGGCGGCCTCAGGAAAACACTTCACTTCCAGTGACGAAGTAAATACCAGAAACGGCTTTCCGGCTTCCGAGAGAACTCGGTGAGGAGTTTGGTTTGTGGCGGCCTCTCACATATACCCTTGGGATTTGAAGGTGTCGAAATTCCATGCTATGACCCACACAGCTAATCACCAGAAAGGCCAGGAGCTTTGGCTTTTGCCCTGAGCCAAAGCGCTTGACTCTAAAGCGCACTCGAGGACCCGAACCGTCGTGGATCTTCTTCCTTCTCCAGCTTTTTCTGCGTTCTGGTTTCTCAAACTGCTGCAGCCTCCCCCCAAACCCCCCTACGGGGAGGGCACGCTCAACCCATCCATCACTTGCCCAAACTAGCAGATTGCAGCTTCTGATTGCAGAGTGAGGACCAGGACAGGACCACCCCGGCATGGAGTCTGCTTTCTGGGGCATCTCAGAGAGAAACAATTGCTCGCTGAAGCGTGAACGATGAGCCAGCCCAGCCATTCCAGCAGCTTCCTCCCTGCGTCCCAATCAAGTCACTGATCTGTTGCATTGGATCGGCTGACTGCAATTGCTAAATGGAAGGAATCAGAAGCAACTGGGCGGCACTTTCCCGAGTCATGAAACCCTCAAGCTCAGCGCCCTCAGATTCTTGGCTCCTCCCCTGGTGCCTCCACATCCCCTCAGGGGCTCCCACGGGTAACACGGGTAACTTCAATCCTTTCCTCCTCTACGATGTCTGTGCTTTTCAGCCCCTGCCCCCCCCCCCCCCCCCATCTACATGAGACCCTCAGCCATTACCTGGATGACTCCAGGAGCACCCTTGCTATGCTCCAGGCTCTGGACTGGTCCACCTTGTACAAGTGGCCAGATTATCCTTTCTAAAACCAAGGTCTTGTCAGGTCTTGGTTTCGTGCGTCCTCACCTTCACATTCAAAGTCCATCAGAACCTGCCCAGCTTCTACTCATCCCTCAAGCCGTCTCCGCAAAGTCTTCTTTGATTCCTCCGGGGGTAGAAGCGCTTCCCCCTCTACACTTGCACAAATGCCCGTGCATTTCTTTTGTGTCTCAGTCATCCATACTTTCCACCTTGACTCGTCAGTGCCCATGGCTTCCCTCCTACACCTCTTTGTTCATCTCTGTGTTCGTCACACGGCCTTGCGCCCCACGTTGTTTAAATAGATGCCATCACCACACGCTCGTGTTGACAATAGGTTCATTATTTTAAAGAGGTTCAGTGATCGCCCCAGATGAATACAATAGCTGCATCAGCAGCAGGAGAAAGACGCCATTACCTCTTTTTGTCTTTTAGACATCACCAAGGTTTTCCTGAGAGGTCTATCTCATTTTAATATATATTCTTTTCATAGAGCTTTTAGATTTTTCTTTTTTTTAATGTTTATGTCTTTTTGAGAGAGACACAGAGTGTGAGCAGGGGAGGGGCAGAGACAGAGGGAGACACAGAATCCGAAGCGGGCTCCAGGCCTGGAGCTGTCGGCACAGAGCCCGACACGGGGCTCGAACCCACGAACCATGAGAACGTGACCTGAGCTGAAGTCGACGCTCAACTGACTGAGCCACCCAGGCGCCCCGGTGCCTTTAGATTTCTAAGGTGTTTTCACATCTGTTACGGCATTTTATCTTATGACAGACAACAATTTCCATATTATGTGGTAAGTGCTCTAATGGCAGCAGGCATACGTTTCTATAGGGGCATAGAGGAGGCACCCCTCTCCCAGAGGAAGTGAAAGCTAGGGACAGTCTTGAAAGGCAAGTTGGGGGTTGAGGTTTGCAGTGTAGAAAAAAAGACACAGCCTCGGCTCAGGGATAAGAGAGAACCTAGCCTGTTGGCACAACTGAAATTAATTCATTATCGCTAGAGAATCCAGAGTGGGATGGGAACGGAGAGTGACTGCCATTAGTTTTAGGGCAGTTATTAATACTCTCAACCTTACAATGTGGAAACTGAGACTAAAGAAGGGAAGTCACTTATAAAGATCTAATGCACACCCCAAATTCTTTTGGGAAGACCCCTGTGGAATCTCCAATTCTAATCATAGTCTGGGTGCACACCAAGCTCACGCTGACACAGCCTTCTTATTATCTCTCATTTTACATCAGAGAGTTCTTGAATCTTCTGATTTCTGTCACTATTCTTCCCTAAGAGAGTTATCAAAGGACATCAAAAGAGTTCTGAAAGACTGAGAGAGGAGTCTTTACACGTACATCAGTTTGACTTTGGTCATTGGTTAAACATCTCTTTAAAATGCTTTTAGTGGGTAGCTATTGTTCAATAAATGTGTGTGGCAATGAAATGCCCCTAATCTTTTCACCACTTTTCATCGGCCCCAGCTAAAAAGAATACACCATAATGCAAAAGAAAAAATTTTTTGTATGATGCCTCGGACTCTACAAATAACAATACAATAGAAAGAAAGATAGGTAACATTAATAGAACAGTCAGGTAATGTTCTAAATGCTTTGCAGTTAACCGCATTACAACTCCAAGAGATGGGTTCTGTTAGCACCTTTCTTTCCACTTGGAGGTAGACAGAGGCCCAGAGGAGTAAAATAACTCACCCAAGGTTATAGGCTACGCACTGTTGACATCAGTAATCTGCACTTCATCACTTTGCTACATCTTCTGTAAAGACCAAACATTTGCAGATCTATCGTATTTTTTAAAAAATCTAAAAATTTTTTTTCAATTTTTTATTTTAATTTTATTATGCAATTCATTTCAAGTTAGCTAACATAGAGTGTATGCAGTGTGCTCTTGGCTTTGGGAATAGATTCCCCTGATACATCACTTACGTACAATACCCAGTGGTCGTCCCAAAAAGCGCCCTCCTCAATGCCCATCACCCATGTTCCGCCTCCCTTTGCCCTCCACCCCCATCAACCCTCAGTTTGTTCTCTGTAGTTAAGAGTCTCTTATGGTTTGCCTCCCTCTGTTTATAACTATTTTTTGCCTTCCCATCCCCCATGGTCTTCTGTTTAAGTTTCTCAAATTCCACATATGATTGAAAACATACGATATCTTTCTTTCTCTGACAGACTTATTTCACTTACCATAACGCCCTCCAGTCCTATCCATGTTGTTGCAAATGGCAAGATTCCGTTCTTTTTCATTGCTGAGTAGTATTCCATTGTGTGTATATGTGTGTGTGTGTGTGTGTGTGTGTCACAGCTTCTTTATCCATTCATCAGTTGATGGGCATTTGGGCTCTTTCCATAATTTGGCTATTGTTGGTAGTGGTGCTATTTATTTTTGAGAGAGAGAAAGAGAGAGAGGGAGTGTGTGTGTTGGGGGGGGAGAGAGTGGGGGAGGGGCAGAGAACAAGACAGGACCTGAAGCAGGCTCCACCCTTCAGCATAGAGCCCAACGCAGGGCTCAAACTCACGAACCACGAGATCATGACCCGAGCCGAAGTCAGACGCTTAACCAACTGAGGCACCGAGGTGCTCCTCTATTTTTTTTTCTGATATTATCAACTATGAGAGTCAAGGCAGAGGAAATATTATAAACCCCTCGCTTTTGGTATATTTTAGAAACTGAGGTTCTGACACACACTGTGGCTTGCCCATAGCCGCTCATCTGATTTCTTGGCCTTCACGGCCCCCTCACCGGCCTCATCTATCCTGTCTGTTGGTATATGAGGAGACATTTGGGCTTTTTCTGCAGTTGTGTGAAGAAAGGAAAGCCTTTCCATAGGCAGGTGCCCAAGTTGGGTAGAAGCAGGAACCCCCTGGAAGCTTCTTTATTAATAATGATGATGAGAGAATTGATGCCTTACATGCAGGTAGCACTTTTTAACTATTTTCAGTGTATCTCTATATGTATTATCATGTCTACTCCTCCCAATGTCCTGGGGGGGGGGGTGACTAGAAGTTGGATTTTTTTTAACCCATCTGGTTAGGCGAGGAAACCAGAACAGAGGTTTCATAACTCGCTGAATGAATTTATTCACAACAGTGTGGTCGACAAAGAGCTGTCTTAACATGTGGGCAAGGATCTAAAGCGAACAAGGGAATGAGCCCTGAGGTGTCTGGGGGACAGGCTTCCAACTAGAAGAAGACATAAGTGCAAAGGCCCTGGGGCGGGTACCTGCTTGATGTGTCCGAGGAACGCAAGAAGCCAGAGTGGTTACAGCAGAGAGCAGAAGCTAAGGGTAGCAGAGGCACGCCAGGCAGGATTTCAGCTTTTAGAAAACACAAGGGGGAGCAAAAGAGTGACACGAGCTGTCTCACACCGCGACTTCAAGTCTGGTTATATTAATAAAGGGGGGCGGGCAACGGCGGACACAGGAAGACCAGCGAGGAGCTACTGCACTAATTCAGGCAATAGGTTCAGGTTCAGGTTCAGGTTCAGGTTCAGGTTCAGATTCAGGTTCAGGTTCAGGTTCAGGTTCAGATTCAGGTTCAGGTTCAGGTTCAGATTCAGGTTCAGGTGGCTTGAACCAGGAGGAGAAGGGGGAGAAGTAGCCAGATATTGGATTTGACACCTCCCCCCCCCCCCCCCCCCCCCCCCCCCCCCCCCCCCCCCCC
>NC_064815.1:20139739-20161864 GCF_023721935.1 Panthera uncia | reverse complement strand
GACCACTCAGCGGGGCGTTGGCGCCCCGGAATCGCGTGTGGGGGGGGGCGGGGGGGGGGGGGGAGGGGGGGGAAGCGACCAAACTTGGCCTTTGGCCCCCCCCCCCCCCCCCCCCCCCCCCCCCCCCCCCCCCCAGGAGGGTTAGAAACATAACACCTTTCAGGAGGGCCTGGGGGCTCAAGACTGAAATCCACTGTGCGGTCTGGCGCCCAGGCTTGCCGAGGGGCTGGAGACGGAACATGACAAAGTGGTGACATCCAAGAGAGGGTGTCATAGGAGTCTGGGGTTCAGAAGAAGTGTCTGAGCGTATGAATTTGGGAGACTTCAGCATATACAGGTATTATCATGGAGGTCATCAGTGACCTCGACTGGAGCTTTATTACAGAGTAGGAGCAGGAATGGAAGTCTGTCCCATCAGAGTGGACTCAGGAGTCAAGGTGAGGACAGACTCAATGGCAGTGAGGGAGTCCAGACTACTCTTTGGAGGGTTACCCACGGAGGGCAGAAGAGAAATGAGTTATGAGCTGGAGGTGGCCGGGGGGTGGGGGGTGGACAGGGTTTCATTTGTTCTTTTCAGGACGAGAGTTGTCCTAGAAGGTTTGTATCCTAATAGGATGACGCAGTGGAGAGAGAGGAGCCGATGCACATTTGACGTATGTTCGCTCGTGAAGCCTCAAGATGCTCAAGGAGATGGCCACAACTCCCACTTTATAAGCGAGGAGCGTAAGTTAGCGAATTTGGAGATTGCACAGTAAAACGGCCCAGCTGGGGTTCAGGCCCGGGTCTACCGGACCTCAAGATGAGTGCTTTCCCACTGTTCTGTGTGGGACGTGGAACATGGCACATCGGTTTCTTCGGGTTCACAAAACCAATCGATGTGGGGTCTGTACATAAGATGGACCTAAGGGTTTGAGGGTACCCAGGCTCAGCGGGCCCAGAATGCTTTGGGGCTCAGGAGATCCACCTAAACCGCAGCCAAGTTCTAGCAAACCCTAGGATATACTTAATGCCAAATAGGCGGGCGGCCCGCCCTGGGAGGAGGGTGAGAAATACAACATCTTTCAGGAGGGCCTGGGGGCCCAAGCCTGAAATCCACTGTGCAGTGTGGCAGCCGGGCGGGTGGTCCCAGGCGAGCCCAGAGCAGGCGGTATCGCTGAAAGCCCCCCCACCTAGGAAGGGAAGACGGAGCGGGCCGCATCTCTGGAATGCCAACAGCAGGAAAGAACTCCTGTGAAGGATGGGATGATTGGAGCACGTATGCATGCTGCAGGGAAGAAAACTGCAACCAGGAGAGACTGCAGATAAGAGTGTCTGAAAATTTTATGACTCTGTGTTATTCCAACTCAAAGTCTTGATTGAACTTAGCAATGCAGATCCGGTGAGCCAGGTGAGCATTTATATTTCATAGTTTGAGAGCTGGTCCCTTCGCTTCCCTTCACGGGGAGCTTTATGAATTGGCGGAAGGTGAGGAAAGCTAAATGAGACACTGAAAGCGACTGTGCAATTAATCATCTTGTTTTTATCGCCGCGAAAGTTGTGGCTTGGACACCGGCGGAATCTAGCAGCCACTCTCGGCTCTGATCGACAATCCCCTTTCATTTTCCGTGCAAGAATTTTGATTTATTCTTTTTGGTGAGGTTGACAGGAGGGAGGTGGGCCTGTGACTCTTTGATTCATGGTTAACGCGAAAATTTTTCTTGACTGCAAGAAATTGAACATTATTGATTCTGGAAAGATGAAAACATGAAGCAATCTGATATAAAAGCAGAAAGGTCAAAGCCACAAAGGTCTGAGAAAGAAAACAAAGACAGCCTTTTGCAGGAGGGAACCTGGGCAGGAAATACTTCACCCTCCAGAAGCTCAAACCCCCAGAAGCCACCGCTTTCACACCTCGACGTTCCCCGCCCCCTACACCACTGCAGAGCCCTCAGCTTCCGGTTACCGGGATTCTCACAGAAAACCCGAGATGTTTTCTCAGCTCACCAGTCACAAGCTCCCCCCACCCCCCGATTAAGCATCTTCAGTTCGCAGACATCTGAATGCACTGTGCAGCGGGGTGACTTAGGCGGAAATGAGCAGGTGGATTCTTTGGATTTCTGGTGTTGCTGCTGTTGTGGATTATTTGAACAGGGGAGGGAACAGGGGAGGTGTTTCATTTTAAGGCCGGGAAAGGTTTCTTTGACAGGGCATGGTGCATTCGGTGTTTGGGAGGCTGGGGAGGTGGCACGGACTGACTGCTGTCCCTGTCACTGCACCCGCACTGCCTGCAGTGCATCTTTCTTCACTGCTACATAGTGTTCCAGAGAATGAGCAAGCCACCATTTAGTCTTCACTAATTTTTTAAATTTTCTTTTAAATTTTTTTTAAGTTTATTTATTTTCAGAGAGAGAGAGAGAGAGAGAGAGAGAGAGAGCGGGGGAGGGGCAGAGAGAGAGGGCGAGAGAGAGAACCCCAAGCAGTCTCCTCACTGCCAGCGTGGAGCCCGATGTAGGATTTGAACTCACGAACCCTTGAGATCCGTGACCTGAGCCGAAATCAAGAGTCGGCCGTTTAACTGACCGGACCCACCCAGGTGCCTCTCTTCGCTATTTTTAAAAAATGTTTATTTATTCATTTTTGGCACAGGGCGAGCACAACAGGGGGAGGGACGGAGAGAGAGGGAGACACAGAATCCAAAGCAGGCTCCAGGCTCCGAGCCGGCAGCACAGAGCCCGATGCGGGGGCTCGAACTCACGAACCACGAGATCATGACCTGAGCCGAAGTCGGACGCTCAACCGATGGAGCCCCCCCAGGCACCCCTGGTCTTCACTTTTTGATGGCTATCTGGGTGGTCTCCAGTTAGAGCTGGGAGGGTACTGTTTTGAATACTGGCAGCTCATGGGCCTTGGCGCTCTGTGCGCTCTCCTCTGTAAGGCACGCAATGGGAGAGGGATTCTCAGGCACCGGTAGGCGTGCCGTTAAGAGGGAGTGCCGACCCGTTTTCCAAAAACCGCACACCCGCGCTGGTAGGAAAGGACTCTGGCTGCTCCTTGTCCTTGCCCACATGTGACAATGCCATCGTTTTCCACGTTAACCGTGTAGGTAAGTGCGCAGTGGTGTTTCATTATGATTTCTTTATTGATATTTTTATCCAGCTTTACTAAGGTATACTTGACACGAAGTGTGGAGTCTGGATGAGTGCATATACCCGTGCGACTACCGCCCTGTCACACACACATGCACACACACATACGTGGTTCTGGTGAGTTTTATTCTTGGCGTTACACACAGTTCCGTAAACCTGATTGACTCATGGCCTTTTCTGAAGGCCTGAGAGACAATTATAACCATCACCATAATCAGGATACCAAGAAGTTCCTTCATCTCCCTAAATAGCTTTGAGTAAACCTTTGTGGTAAAGCCCTCCCCTCACCCCCAAATCCTGACAACCACTCCTCTGCTGTTCCTATAATCCTATCTTTTCCAGAATGTCCTATAAATGGAATCATACAATATCTTTTTTAAGACAAACTTTTTTCATTCAGTCGAAAGCCTTTGAGATTCACTGACATTCCTACATATATTAATAGTTTACTCATTTTTTTTTGTTGCTGAGCAATATTCCATGTTTTCCATGGTACCACAGTTTATCTGTTTACCAGCTTATAGATAATGTAGGCCATTTCCAGTTTTGGACAATTGTGAAAAGAGCTGCTATAAATGTTCATGCACAAGTCACAACTCGTGTGTGTGCACAGATTTCTTTCTTTCTTTCTTTCTTTCTTTCTTTCTTTCTTCCTTCCTTCTTTTCTTTCTTTCTTCCTCCCTCCCTCCCTCCCTCTCTCTCTCTCTTTCTTCTTTCTTTCTTTCTTTCTTTCTTTCTTTCTTTCTTTCTCTCTCTGAAGTAGGCTTTACGCCCAGTGCAGGGCCCAATGTAGAGCTTGAACTCATGACCCTGAAGATCAAGACCTGAGCCGAGATCGAGTCCAACGTTCAAATGACTGAGCCACCCAGGCACCCCAAGAGTTCTAATTCAACTAGGGTAAATTCTGAACGGGGGTGTTGGATCATATGTTAATCTTATGCTCGACTGTGTTTGAAAATGCCCAACTGTTTTGGCAGTAAAGTGGCTGTGCCATTTTACATTCCATGAGCAACATGTAAGAGTTCCAATGGCTCTGAATGCTCACTGACATTTAGTGTTATCAGGGTGTTTATTGCTTTGTTTCATCTGTTTGTTTTAATTTAGGCAATCTGACAGGTGTACCTCCCTGTGGTTTTAACTGCATCCCCCTCTAATGACTCATGATATCGAGTATCTTTTTTCCCTCTGCTTATTCACCATCCACATCTCTTCTTTGGTGAAGTGGCTGTTCACATGTTTTGCCCATTTTTGCATCGGGATGTTTGTTTACTCACTGTTGATTTTTGAAAGTTTCTTTGTATATTCTGAATAGGAACCCCTTTTGGGATGTGTAATTTACAGATATTTTCTCCCACTCCACTTTCCCTTTCATCCTTTTAACAGTATATTTATTTATTAATTTTTTTTACAAAGCAAGAGCTTTTGATTTATTTTCATAATTTTTTCTCTATGGAAGTATCATTGGCATAAAATTTTCTATTAGTTTCCAGGTACACATTTTACTGATTTGATTTTTTTTTTACATTATGAAACGATCCCCGTGAAAAGTCCAATTACCATCTGTCACTACACAAAGTTATTACAATATTATTGACTATATTCCCTCTGTTGTACTTTACACCCTTGAGACTTCCTAATTTTATGACTGGAATCCCCTTCACCTATTTCATCCATATTCCGCTAATCCCCTCTCCTCTGGTACCCACCACTTGCTTTTCTGTATCTATGGGGCCATTCCTGTTTTGTTTTGTTTGTTCATTTGTTTTCAAAATTCCACATCGAAGTGAATCATATGGTATTTGTCTTTCTCTGCCTTATTTCACTCAGCATTGTATTGTCTAGGGTCATCCATGTTGTCACAAATGCAGGATTTCATTTTTTTTTTTTTTTGGCTGAATATTATTCCAGTGTGTGTTTGTGTGTATATGAAAAATGCTATAGTGAACATGGGGGTGATAAAGCTCTTAGAATTGTTATTTTTATTTTTCTCAGGTAATTACCCCGAAGTGGAATTGCCCGATCATGTGGTAGGTGTATTTTTAACGTTTTGAGGAACCTCCATACTGTTTCCTGTTTCATTCCTACCAACAGTGTACTGAGGCTCCTTTTCTCCACAGTCTCACCAACACTTGTTATCTTTCATCTGTTTTTCCTTAAATGCTTATTTATTTTTGAGACAGAGACAGCAGGGGAGGGTCAGAGAGAGAGGGGAGAAGAGAATCCCAAGCAGGCTCCACACTGTTAGCACAGAGCCCAATGCAGGGCCCGAATTGTGAGGTCGTGACCTGAGCTGAAACCAAGAGTCAGAAGCATAACCGACTGAGCCACCGCGGCTCCCCTCCGTTTTGTCGTTTTTGATATTAGCCAATCCGACCAGTGTGAGTTGATATCTCACTGTGGTCCTGATTTGCACTAAAAGTTTTACTTTTGATGAGATCCAATTCCCTTTTTTTTCTTTTATGGCTTGTGCTCTTGGTGTCATATCCACGAACTCTTTGCCCCAGTCCAAGGTCATGGAGGTCTTTGCCCAATACCAAGGCCACAAGTTCTGATTCGCTCCCTGCGGTTCCAATATCAGTTTGCAAAGCCTCTGCAGTGCTATTCAGATGTGCCCTGGGTGTGTGCAATCCACTGGCCAGTCTACAACCTGGGTGATTGTCTACACTGTGAATCTGTCCTCAAAGCCTTTGGTATGCTGTTCAGAATCAGACCTATGCGTGTGCAACCTGGGAGTGAGCCCACAAGTTCATATGACTCTGTGGACTTGCTTTCCAAGGTCTGTCCTCCATGTGTGCTCAGGGCCCCCCTTCCTGGCCTTCTGGCTAAACAGTGGGGCTTTAGCTTCCAAGCTCTACCATATACTTTCCACAGCTGGTTCTGCAAGGAATGACAGAGAAGACACAGAGAGGGGGAAATGCAACCAGCTGGATGGTTGAGGAAACAGGAAGAACCACAAGGATTCCTCCCAGGGCCCTGGCACAAAGGCTTAGGCACCACGAGGCTGGCACTTTTGCAGCGTCCTCTGCAGCAGGGCCTGGTTTGGGTGCTGGGGCAGAAGACGATGGAAAACATATGAAAAAAACGTCCCCTACTCTCTATGTCCCAAAGGGGCCTGTTTCCCATTCCACAGACCAAAACAAAAGAAGGATTCTCCCGAGGGTCTTAACTTTCGGCCCCTCGTGTGCGCTTTGGGGGCTTGGGGATATCTTTGAGTCTGAGCTTGGGGGACATCAGAGAATAAGAATGACAGGCAAGTCGCTGTCAGTTCAGTGGCACTTTGAGCTCCCCAATCCACCTGCTGGTGTTTACTTCTCTGAGTGCACAGAGAGCTGCTCCCTGGGCACTAAGCTGTTACATTGTGTGAACGCTCTCTCCTCGCTCAGAACCAGAACGTCTCTCGCTGTGAACTGAGTTTGCCTTCACCTGGCGACTGACGATCTTCCGAGAAGTCTGTCGGTCATTTGAATCTACTCTTTCGTGAAGTGCTTCTTCAAGCCTTTGCCTATTTTTCTATGGGGCCACTTGTATCTGGCTTCTTGGTTTCTTAGTTATTCTTTATATATTTTGGAGATGTCCTTCTATGTATGTCTGTGTACATATGCATGTCTGGAGATAGATGGAACTATGTTCTCCCAACCTGTGACTTGTCTTTTTACTTGCCTTAATGGTGTCTTTGCATGAATTGACTTCATTTTTTTTAATGTTTATTTATTTTTGAGAGACAGAGAGAGACAGAGCACAAGTGGGGAAGGAGCAGAGAGAGAGGGAGACACAGACTCTGAAGCAGGCTCCAGGCTCTGAGCTGTCAGCACAGAGCCCGATGCGGGGCTTGAACTCACGAAATGCGAGATCACGGCCTGAGCCAAAGTCGGCGCTTAACCGACAGAGCCACCCAGGCGCCCCTGACTTCATTTTTAATATAGTCCTAATCATCAATCTTTTCCTCTATGGTTAGTGCTTTTCGTATCCTACTTAAAAAGTCTCTGCCTCCCCCAGGTCACAGAGATATCTCCCACTTTCTTTTTTAAAAGCTTCATCGTTTTTCAGTTAGCAATAATTGCACCTCGGACAAACCTCATTGGCTACCGTACTGCCAGTGCACAAAGCTGTAGAAGCCTTATTATTTTCACTTTTCACATTGAGATTTATAATTTACCTCGAGTTGATACTTGTTTATAGAATAAGATAGGGGCCCAGATGTAACCAGTTGACATCTTTGGAAAGGCCGTCTTTCCTTCACTGCATTGTAGTCTCTCCATTGCCATAAAGGAACTAATCGTATTCTTCACATAGGTCCGTTTCTACACCTTCTGTTTTGTGCCATATGCTTTGTTTCATTCTTGCCCTGGGAACCAAGCCAGGCTATGAGACAGAAGTGGTGGAGAAGCCATACCATACAGAGGGACAATAAAGGCATCTGACCCCCCCGATTCACTGGTGCTACACCCCAGTTTGCTCCTGTCCACGGCTCCACTCTCCTTTCCGTGGACACTTGTTTAAAAGCACCTAGTCTTGGATGAGTCAGTTGGTTGAGCGTTGACTCTTGGTTTTAGCTCAGGTCCTTATCTCACAGGTGGTGGGAGAGCTCTGTGCCGGGCTCTGCACTGACAGCATGGAGCCTCCTTGGGATTCTCTCTCTCTCTCTCTCTCTCTCTCTCTCTCTCTCTCCCTCCCTCTCTCTGCCACTCCCCTGCTTGCACACACGCACTTTCTCTTTCTCAAAATAAATAAACATTTAAAAAATTAAAATAAAAACGCCTATCTTTGTGACTTGGGAAATACACAGGTTAATTTTCCCCTGGGTAATAAGCATCCTTTCCATGTAGATGATGCTTAAATCCACCAGAACAGTGGAGCTTTTCATATCAGGCCTTCTATGGAGAACTGCGTATTCTATAATCAGCGGTTTCCATGGCATGGATCACTGGATTGGGGGTAATCTGTTGTCGGGAGTCACAAGCCAGCAGCAGAGAGTGGGGATGAGGTCAGTCCTAGGGAAGAGTCCTATACCTCCTGATCGACATTAGTGAACTTAGAGTTGGGCTTCTCACCCTGCTCTCATCCTGACCCATCTGAAAACAACTCAGCGAGACCCCTGTGGATAGTCTTCCCATTTGTCAGGGGTCTTATTGGTTGTCCCAGAGATACCTGGAATATACAGTTCTGGAGAGAAGGGAAGACCCTTTGACTTCTCCTCATGAGGACTTGACTCTCCCACCCATCTTAGAAAATTGTCCAAATCCATGAAAACAATAGTCTCGATTCTCCAATCCTCTGCCGGTGGTCCCCTACTAAAGGCACTTTGAGACAACCTGCTCAACCTTTGGAGCTGACCTGACCCATCACCGTGTACCTAGACAGGCTCTGTTTCCCACCCAACCTCAAAATAGACATTGCCCGCTGCATCTTCTTGACTGAGAAATTAGACCCTCAGGTCACTTCCCTACAAGTTGCCTGACCATCCATATTGGCTTTCTCTATGATGGGTGACCTTCATATGAGGTCACCCATCAGATGGGTCACCTTCAGATGCTTCTACTCTGGGGGGCTTATAAGTCATAGAAGATGAGGATGGCTGCTCGATCTAAAGCAACCCACTCTGTAGAAAGCTGTGGCATTGTCTGAAGTTAGGATAAATGGTAACTTGAATGATTTGCCCTCCTCCTTTTTAATCAGATTTAGTAGCATCCTCAGAATGTTCACCACAAGTGACTAACGATCCTTTCCCAACACATGAGGATAAGGGCATACCAGTTTTTCTGATAAGTTTTAATATTCTATGTGTAAAAGAGATTTAGAGTTTAGGACATCTCTGTATATCATAGGCTTTTGACTTTTTACATTTCTGACTTTTGGAGGGTGAGGGGGATGGGCAGTGAATACTTACAGCAAAGGCAAGAAACAAATGCCATCCCACCTCCATCTCTATCAGCACAAGAGGACCATGGTCAAACTCCATGGCTCATAGGACCAGCGCCTATTTCTAGTCCTGATTCCTTTCCATTCCTTGGCAAACTGAATGTGGTGCGCCTTAGTTACAACCCTCCACTTGACCATCAGGGTGCAAGTCCCTACATGACTATCTGGTGCTGACATTAAGATCATTTATTTTCAAAGAATTTGACACAATCGGCCAAGTCACTATCATTATCCCTGAATTGGAGGTGGATCCAATGAATCTGTACCTAGACCATTTAAGGTGCATCAGCATCACTTTCCATTCATTCATTCACAATGAGCCAGGAGGCTCTGTGCGAGACGCTGGGTATACAATGGCGTAGAAGACAAAGAATTGGATATGGAGCTTACATTCCCTGGGGATCTCTCTTTTAAAGACAGATATTTAAATGTTAAGAGAAATTTGCCTACCAAATATATTTATAAATAGAACTGAGTTGTGCTCCATGATAGCGTATGAAATACATGTGAGGAAAATGTTACCTATAGTTCTACCCTGGGAATCAGCCTCATAGACCGGTAATTTTGCAATCTCTTTTCTGGCATAAGATACTTAGCAGATTATGTTTACATTTGTACCATACTCCCATGGGTGCTGTTAAATAAAATTCCCAAATTTCTCTCCTTGTTAAAGAAAGAAAGAAAGAGAAGGAAAGAAAAGGAAAGGAAAGAAAGAAAGAAAGAAAGAAAGAAAGAAAAGAAAGAAAGAAGGAAGGAAGGAAGGAAGGAAAGAAAGCAAGAAAAGAAAGAAGGAAGGAAGGAAGAAAGGAAAGAAAGAAAGAAAGAAAGCGAAATAAAAGGAAAGGAAAGAAAGAAAGAAAGAAAAGAAAGAAAGAAGGAAGGAAGGAAGGAAGGAAGGAAAGAAAGAAAGAAAAGAAAGAAAGAGAAAGAAAGAAAGAAAGAAAGAAAGAAAGAAAGAAAGAAAAAGATTGAAAGGTATTCTGACAGTTCTCCATTTGCCATCCCCCAATCCATTCTCTTCCCCCTCTCTATCCCATGCCCAGGGAAGCCGACACCTGTGGGGTACATCTCCTAGACAACCTTGCAACTGGCTTCCAGTTGAGTTAGGCCAATGGGAGACAATGGCAGGAAATCTGAGGGCAGCAGAAGAGAGAGGTCAGGGTATTTCTTCCCCGTTCACCTTCTGATAGGTGAGTGGGAACACCTTCCATCTGTGTGACCCTCGGGGAGCCTCACAATCTCTTGTTTGTTCCTTTAACCTGCCTACACTGTGTAAACAGTCTCTTCATTAACGCCTCCTCATTTGTATCTGGGTGCATTCTGTTTCTTCATGAAATTCTAATACACAGTGCAAGTGATAAGGAGGGAAATTATGATTGGAACAACTCGAATCCACTCATATGCACAAAAAACTAATGTTAGTAGAAGCAAATTACGTGTAACACACCTCACTACCAACACCGCTTCTAGGTTGGGGAACAGCTGCCCAAGACCAAGGCATATTTGGCCCCTCTGTGCTTGGGCCCAACGTCCAGATGGATGTTCTTGGACAACAAGAAGACTGAATACGTCCCCTCCTTTGAACCCTTTACCATGGTGAGGCTGCGGTGCTAAACACTTAAAGACAGTTTTACTGGGGCGCTTGGGTGGCTCAGTCAGTTAAGCCTCCGACTCTTGATTTCGGCTCAGGTCACAATCTCACGGTTGTAGGATCGAGCCCCACATTGAGCCTGCTCGGGATTCTCTCTCCCTCCCCTCTCTCTCTGCTCCTCCCTGGCTCATGCACGCATGCTCTCTCTTCCTTTCTTTCAAAATAAATAAATAAACTTAAAACAAAAACCAGTTTTATCTATAGCCTGCCACAGCAGACGTGGGTCTCT
The DNA here is from genome assembly GCF_023721935.1 of Panthera uncia. Lineage (NCBI taxonomy): Eukaryota > Metazoa > Chordata > Mammalia > Carnivora > Felidae > Panthera > Panthera uncia. The sequence goes on along the minus strand of NC_064815.1, from coordinate 20,150,940 downwards.
CCCTTCTCATGCTTGATTTGTCAGAGACTGCCAGAGCAAAAAAAAAAAAAAAAAGAAAAGAAAAAGAAAAAGAAAAAAGAAACAATTAACATAAAGAAATAAAGCAAATCCTGATGAGAGTAACGAAGTGGTAAGGGAAAGTGAAATCAGAAGAGATCAGCAGAACTCCCGTCAATTCAATACTTACTCAAAATGCTAGTAACTGTGAAAGATTCAGGTACAATAAATTCTTATTCAGGAATCTAAGTTTGATTCTCAAATACTATAATGAGGACAGGTGTAGACACAGGTATCCAGGATTCGAAAGTGGTATTGAAGTTTTGGAATCTCAGATACCAGGGAAACCGGGAAAGTTTACTCTCCCCCGTGTCACAAATGAAGGTCCCCTGCCCCAACAGTAAGCTCTAAGCAACTTTCCCACCCGCTGCCTTTTTTTTCTGCCTCCCTTCTTCATCTCTAAATCCCACTCTTTTTCCTTTCTCCTCTTTGTCACCCACTCTAAGGTATTTGATACATGTCTTTAGGCAGGTTCTTTTGCAATAATAGTTATGATAGACAATACTCTTGGAGCACTTACCATATGTTCTAAATGTTTTGCATACATCAACTCATCTGATCTGAGTAACGGTGCAATGAGGTGTCACTGTTTTACAAATGGGAAAACTGAGGCACCAAAAAACGAAGTAGCTTGCTACAACAAACAGTAAGTAGTGGAACCTGGGATTTGGACCCATGAGTTCTGGCTCCAGAATCCATTCAACTGTCCATGTGTTTTAGACTGCATAAATGTATCATGCTATGAATCTCATTGTGTTTCTTTGTTGACTGAAGAATCCATTTTTATGATTTACCCACATTGTTATAGGTGCACATCTGGATTGTTGCAAAGTATTTCATACTGTTCACACGCACCCATTCCCCTAGGGAGGGACACCTAGGCTACCTCCAACTCAGTACCACAAACAGATCATAATAAGCATCCTCCTACATGCCCTTCTACAGTCCTGTATGAGAATGTCCCTAGAAAGAACACCCAGCCTGGGATTTCTGGGCATATGCCCACTTAATATCATTAAATACTTACAGATTGCCCAAGCAACTTTCGAACTGAGTAGAGGAAATATTTACTCATTCTTCCCTCCCTCCCTCCCTGCCTTTCATCCTCCCTATGTTATAGGCCCTGAGCTAGAAACCGAGGATATAAGCATGAACAAGAAAGATGTGGACCCTAGTCACACTGAGCTTACAGTCTAGCTCCTAGCCAACTGAAAAGTGTTTCCATCAGACAAAAACAAATACTGTATGATCGCACTTGTATGTGAATCTCAAAGAACCCCAAACTCATAGATACACAGAACAGATCGGCAGGGGTGGGGAGGGTGTGTGAAATGGATGAAAAGGTACCCCCCAAAAACAAAGTGTTTCCATGGATATGACCTTATCTAGTTTTATCTTGTGACCATTAATATCATTTACAAAAGGATAACTCTTAATTCCCTTCCAAAGCATAAATATATTTAATTTATGGAGCATCGCATTCAAAGTGTATGCCTGTTTTCCTCTGTATACATTACAAGTCTGAGCGTCTCAGACAATATTCTACATGAGGTGGTCTTTAGATACCGTGCTTCCAATATTGGCTAATGCATTAGCGCGGGGAGTAATCTGTAGGGGATCAGATGGTTTTATTGATTTGGGTTGAACACAGAATCAGCACCTTAAAAATACCACTGGGGTGTAAGTTAGTAGAAATAGTTTTTGAAGATTCAGGGAAGAACAGAAATGCCTTCTGGCTCACGTTTTTTTTAAGTGTGCCTTTAATTGCTTAGATACGACTTTTGGAAAAGCTTAATCATTTGTGCGCGCTCTTTTCCTCCAACCTTCTGTAAAACAATACTAAAAAATTCCTCCCATTTGCAGATATGATTTTACTGACCTGAGTCAGGAGTATCTTTACCAGGCATCGGACCCATTCAAGAAAGGAGGGTTTCAGAGTTAATGTTAAGAAACAATAAACTATGGGGCACCTAGGTGGGGTCAGTCAGTTGGGCAAATGACTTTGGCTCAGGTGATGATCTTAGGGTTCGTGAGTTCAAAGTCTGCTTCAGATCCTCTGTCCCCCTCTCTCTGCCTTCCCCTACTTGGGCTCTTACCAAAAATAAACATTAAAAAAGTATATATATTTAAAAGAAACAATAAACTAACAAAGAAAAAAAGAGACAAAAGACGAGACTCTTAAATATGGAGAACAAACTGGGGGTTGCCAGACAGGAAGTTGGTGGCGGTGGAGGGGGTTGGGTGAAACAGGTGAGGGGGATTAAGAATACACTTATCATTGGGGCGCCTGGGTGGCTCAGTCAGTTGAGCGTCCGACTTCGGCTCAGGTCATGATCTCACAGTCTGTGAGTTCGAGCTCCATATCGAGCTCTGGGCTGACGGCTCAGAGCCTGGAGCCTGCTTCCGATTCTGTGTCTCCCTCTCTCTCTGCCCCTTCCCTGCTCATGCTCTGTCTCTCTCTGTCTCAAAAATAAATAAAAACATTAAAAAAAATTAAAAAGAAAAAGAATACACTTATCATGATGTCAGGCGCCTGGGTGGCTGAGTCGGTTAAGCATCTGACTTTGGCTCAGGTCATGATCTCACGGTTCATGAGTTCAAGCCCTGCGTCAGGCTCTGTGCTGACGGCTCAGAGCCTGGAGCCTGCTTCGGATTCTGTGTCTCCGTCTCTCTGCCCCTCCCCCACTCATGCTCTGTCTCTGTCTCGAAAATAAATAAACGTTAAAAAAAAATTTTAAGAATACACTTATCATGATGAGCCCCGAGTGTTGTGTGGAGCGGTTGAATTGTTATATTGTACATCTGAACCTAGTGTGGCACTATATGTTAATTACACTTGAATTTAAAAAATAAGTAAAAATTAAAAAAAAGAAACAATTAACAAACACCAAATGCATATAACCTACCACTGTATTCTATCAGAACAACTGAGATATGTCCTTGGTTCAGCTTCCCCAACAGATGCTGTTTCTGGATATGTTCTTTAACAAAACGTCATTTGACCTTTATTAAGAACTGTTTAAGAACAATCTCTTTGAACTCTTAAATACAGAGAACAAACTGAGGGCTGCTGGAGGGGAGGTGGGTGGGGGGATGGGCTAGATGAGTGATGGGCATTAAGAAGGGCACTTGTTGGGATGGGCACTGGGTGTTATATGTAAGCGATGAATCACTAAATTCTACCCCTGAAACCAATACTACGCTATATGTTAACTAGCTTGGATTTTTAAAAAAAGAACAATTCTCTTTTTAATGGATTCACATGTCTATTCCAATAATGCAATGGATAAACTGTTCAAAACTGATACAATCAAAATATTAAACCTAAAATGAGAAAAACATATAGAAGAAAACGCAGGAGGCCCCCCCTGAGTTAAGCAAAGATTTCTAGGTAGAACACATAAAACATGAATCATAAGACGAATATGACAAACTGGACTTCACAAAAATGGAAGACTTCTTTTTTCAAAAAGCACTGTTAAGGCAATGAAAACACAAACCATCATCAGGCATAAATAGTTACAAAACAGGGGCGCCTGGGTGGCTCAGTCGGTTGAGCGTCCGACTTCGGCTCAGGTCATGATCTCGCGGTCCGTGAGTTCGAGCCCCGCGTCGGGCTCTGTGCTGACCGCTCAGAGCCTGGAGCCTGTTTCGGATTCTGTGTCTCCCTCTCTCTCTGACCCTCCCCCGTTCATGCTCTGTCTCTCTCTGTCTCAAAAATAAATAAATGTTAAAAAAAAAATTAAAAAAAAATATTTACAAAACAAATACCTGTTTAAAAAAAAAAAAAACTTGTGTGCAGAATATATAAAGAACTCTCCAACTCAACGATAAGGAAACAGTCAAAACAGTGAAAGATGGGCAACTGATACAACCGTAAATATCGCTACAGAACATCAAGCAAGTGGAAAGAAGGCTAATAAAAGTCATGATAAGTTACCGCCAGAAACCTACTAGAGTGTCTAAAATTAACCAGGAATAAAAAAGGCGAGAATGTCAAATGTTGGCAAGAATGTAGAGCAACTGAAACGCTCAGACATTGCTAGTGGGAATTAAAAAGGGCGCAACCACCTTGGAAAACATACACCCACCACATGACCCAGCACCCTACCTAGGTATCTACGCAAGAAAAATGAAGACATACATCCACACGAAGACTTGTACATGAGTGTTTACAGCAACCGCATTCATCATCACTCTGCACTGGACTGAATGCGTGTGCCCCACCCCACCCCCAAATCCCTATGTTGAAATCCTAACCCTCAAGTTGGTGGTCTTAGGAGGTGGGGTCTTTGGGAAGTGCTTAGGTCATGAAGACTGAATCCTTGCGAATGGGCCTAGTGCCCCTATAAAAGAGATCTCGGGGAGGGAGCTCTCTTGTTCCTTCCGCCATGTGAGAACACATGGCTGTCTGTGAACCAGGAAGCAGGCCCTACCAGAACCAATTCTGCTGGTTGGTTCTTGGACCAACAATTCTTGGACCAGCAATTCTGCTGCCTGATCTTGGACCGCCCAACCTCCAGGATTGTGAACGATAGACTCCCGTTATGGATAAGCCCCCCCCAGGCTACCGTATTTTGTGATAGCAGGCCCAAATGGCCTAAGACACACTTCAGACTGGAAATAACCCAAATGTCCACTAATTGGTGAAGGGATAAACAAACTGGGCACAAGCTAGAGTAGGGCACTGGAGGATTACTAGGCAATCAACAGGAACAGACTGTGGACAGATGCAACACAGATGAACCTCTCAAGTATTCTGCAGCTTGAAAGATGAAAAGGTTATGTCTTATATGACTACAGGATGTTATAGAAATGTCATATTTCTACATTACTGTAGGCAGTAAGATCAGATCAGTAGTTGCTAGGGGCTGGGGCTAGGGGAACCAAGTCCAAAGGGGCACGAGAAATTTGAGGGGTGATAGAAGTATTTTATATCTTTCTCTGGGGCGCCTGGGTGGTTCAGTCGGTTGAGCGTCCGACTTCAGCTCAGGTCACGATCTCATGGTTCGTGAGTTCGAGCCCCGCGTCAGGCTCTGGGCTGATGGTTCAGAGCCTGGAGCCTGCTTCCGATTCTGTGTCTCCCTCTCTCTCTGCCCCTCCCCCATTCATGCTCTGTCTCTCTCTGTCTCAAAAATAAATAAACATTAAAAAAAAAAAGAAGTATTTTATATCTTTCTTGTTGGTGGTGGTTACACGAGTGTATAAGCTTATCAAAATTGATGGAACTGTACATCTAAAAGGCATTTTGGAAATTACGTATCTAAATATTCCACCCAATGTCCTTTTCACATGGAGCCACAGAAGAAATGTCTCAATACCCAAAACGGTTGTATTTCTCTTGAGTACGGGGGTTGCTGTTATCTTTTGGAGACCGGGAATCACAACTGATTAGTTACCTCCTTGCCTCAGCTGTGAAGGCAGGGAGCTGAGAACACCCATGTATTGGGTATGAATCTTACCCTTGACATCATTTGATTTCTTCTTCCTCTTGACCCGATTTCTTCCTAACAAATTCTTCTATCTTAATGTCATCTATGTATTTTTTGGAGACTAAATATTTTTTTCATCAAGGTACAGTACAGTCAAATAAATACATCATAGGACAGGTAGTAAGTCACAGAAGTGTTTCCTCCTGATATGCATTAATAAAAGTGCACGCCATAAAATCCTAACTCGTTAAAGCATACTATCGTGTAATACCTAAATTTGTCTTATTCGCTTTTGGGTGCTTCCATTTGTAAGGAATGAGGGTCAAACATAGCATTATAGGGACAAAGTCAATAGGATGTTATGTAGCAAAGAGAGGACCAGGGAAGTTTATTTTGGAGAAGCGAAAAGGCAGGGCAAATGTGCAAGCTGCCTTCAAATAGTTTACAGCTTCTCAGGCAGAAGAGAAGTGAATTAATTCTATTGGATCAGGAGTGGGATCAAGGGGTGTAGGCTATCCCAGGACCAACTGGGGCATAATATAAAGAATAGATTTCTAACCGAGCACAGCAAAGATGCGATATATTATCTGGAGATAATTAGATCTCACTAATCTATCTCATAATAGATCTCACTATTATGTGAAATCTAAGGAAATCTAAGGAATCTAAGGAAAAAGAGTTCCTGGCAATAGGTAACACCAAACAGGTTAGATAATCATTTGGTTGGGATCTCATACACAGATCCATTTAGATAAATTGTTGCTCCCTACTGATCCCAAGATTTAATAGTTATTTGATTCTATTAGAAAATAGTGTCCTTCCAATATGAAACAAACTGGTTTTGACCAAGCAAACACCATTATTTTTTTTTACTTATCATTATGATTTATTATATTGAATTGTATTATAATCCCAATGTGTTACAAATAAAAAGGTTGTAGCAAGTAAACATTCTTAAGGCTATTCTGGGATCCGGCCCTTGCAAAATCAAACACAAAATTGTTACTAGAGTTTTAAGGACTCTTACTTGCAAAATACACCCTTTTCTTGCAAGGCAAGCTGAACTTCCGTGCCCTCTGGAAATAGACACGCAATGTAGCACTCTGAATGGAAGTTAAAGTAATTTCCCACTTTGTCCTTGTGCTTTAACACTTAGGCAATAAAGCTCATGACATTTTCAATAAAAAGCAGAGAAGGAGAAGTGCTCCTTAGTCACGGAAGAGCTCAACCCAGCATCACCCGGGCATTCTCCCATTTGACGAAGTCCAATCTTTGCTAAGCAGCCAGACCTACGATTTAAAACTCACTTCCATCAGTATGAGGGACCCGGGGGTAATTGGTTCTGCACAATTGAGAGCTCATTTCAGGCTGGCTTGAACGCCTAAGTTCCAAGGCTGTGTCATGTGTCAGTTCACCCAGAATTCCCAATAGACAGAAGTAACTGGTGAGAAACACCCTGAGGGCATTGTAGGTGTAATAAACAAACCAGGAACTGAGGGAGAGAGGGGAGAAGCAATAAGGTGGTAGGACAGGGAATTACAGACAAGTTGCTACAAAAGAAGACCGGAAGATGGGGGAATAATGAGCAGGTTTAGTGGGAGGTACAGTAGAAACAGATCAAAAACAAAGGACCCGAGGAGACAGTTTTTCCCAAGAAGACATACAAATGGCCAACAGGTGCATGAAAAGTTACCCTACGTTGCTAATCATCAGGAAATGCCGGTCAAAACCACAATGAGACATCATCACATGTGTGTTAGAATGGGTATTACCAAAAAGACAAGAGATCGCAAGAGCTGGGGAGGATGCAGAAAAAAGGGAGCCCTGTGGGTGGGAATGTCAGTGCAGCCACTATGGAAAACAGTATGGAGGTTCCTCAAAAAATCAAAAGCCGAACTACCATTAAAAATTCCACTTCTGGGTATCTACCCAAAGGAAATAAAACCACTCTCTCGAGGAGTCTCTGTACCTCCATGTTCACTGCTATTGTTCATGGTTGCCAAGACACAGCAATGACCTACGCATCTCTCAGTGGAGGTACAGGGAAAGAAAACATACACTGGAATATTTTTCAGTCATAGAGAAGAAGGAAATCTTGCCATTTTCAACAACACGGATGAATGTGCTGGGCATCATGGTAAGGGAAATAAGTCAGGCAGAGAAAGACAAATACTGTATGATCTCACTATTATGTGAAATCTAAGAAAGATGAACTCATAGAGTAGGTGGGGGGTTGCCAAAGGCTGGGGGGGAGAGAAATGGGCTGATTTCTCTCAGGAAGTGGTATCGTATCATTATCCCCATTGGACAGGTATAGAAGCAGGTTCTGAGTGGTTAAGCTAAGTTCAATCTAACTAAAAATTGGTGAAATGTGCCCACAAGTGAATCCAACAGATGGACACAGAACGGCTTCCACACACCTGGACTCTGAAATACTGGAATTTTCTTGCCTCTCTGAAACCTTCAGGCTTCCATGGATATACAGGTCCCATGCTTAACACTGACCTTCAGCTGGTTTTGAACTTCCCAGGGTACGTCTCGGTAGTGAGTTTGCATTCTGTTGCGTGCCTAGAGGAAAACCAATTTTGTGTGTATTTGGCTTCAAAATGGTTTGCCCACCAGACCTCAAGTGATGTGGCCTCCGGGGGGGGGGGGGGGTCATTATATGGAAGGTTTGGGTTTGTTTTTTTTTAAATCGTGTTGGTTGATATCTGAAAGGAGAACATTTTTACCTTCTCGTCTATTTATGTCTGCTGGGAGGAAGTTCAGGCACCTCTACACATGCAGGAAAAAAAAAAAAAAAAAAAAAAAAAAAACCAGAACCAAAATGTGATAATTTGGTCAAAGGCGTGTCCACTTCTCTGTTAGTATTTTGTCATGAGTGATAAATGATGTCAGACAAAGCTGTCGGACGAGATTTAGAAGGTGTGCAGGGGGGGAGCCATCAATTTCCAACTTAGGGAATTTAACAGATTTTAATGACTCTACAGCTTGATGACTCTACAGCTTTGGATTTCAAGCTTCACTGGCACGTGTGCTTGGCAGTTTATACTCCCCTAATTTGATTCCTGTAAGGCAACCAAGCGTCATTGGCTGTCTCGACTGCAGTCAGGAGACGCTGGTCTGCAGACCGGCAAAGCACGTGGCCAGAGTGTGGTCTCTTCTGATCTCTTGTTCGTTCCCCAGATTTTGCAGCTCAGAACAGTCATCTGATGCCAGCTCTAAAAAAGACCAACCGTGCCACCGGCACTGAGCCCCAGGAGATGTCCAGCAGGTCACAACCATGCTTGCCTTTCGAACCCCTCACACCATCCCCAAAGTGGGTGGCGGGGGGTCCTTTGAGAGCGGACGCTTGGTGGTCTCATAGCACCCAGCACAAGTAGGTGCTCGATGTGCTTTTGAAAAAACCACCCTGCACGGCTTAACAGAGGCATTTCCTGAAAATTGAATTCTGCTTCAAGAGTTTACTGTTTCTGCTGTGTGTACCACAGAAAAAAAATGGATAAACTAGTAGATATGGGTCTGTGAGCCAGTATATAGCAGACTCACTGCGTGGTTTGAACAGAAATGTGTCTTTTTGCTTCGGGTGCCCGGGGGCCTCTGTGGGTTGAGCGTCCGACTTCGGCTCAGGTCATGATCTCACAGCTCCTGAGTCTGAGCCCCGAGTCGGGCTCTGTGCTGACAGCTTGGAACCTGGAGCCTGCTTCAGATTCTGTGTCTTCCTCTCTCTCTGCCCCTCTCCCGTTTGTGTTCTCTCTCAAAAATGACTAAACAGGGGCGCCTGGGTGGCTTGGTCGGCTAAGCGTCCGACTTCGGCTCAGGTCATGATCTCACGGTCCGTGAGTTCGAGCCCCGCGTTGGGCTCTGTGCTGACAGCTCAGAGCCTGGAGCCTGTTTCAGATTCTGTGTCTCCCTCTCTCTCTGCCCCTCCCCTGTTCATGCTCTGTCTCTCTCTGTCTCAAAAATAAATAAAAACGTTAAAAAAAAATTAAAAAAAAAAAGACTAAACATTTTACAAAATAAAAAAAAAAAAAAAAGAAATGTGTCTTTTCCTTTTTCAAGATGTAGGCTTTTGAAACCAAAGATGCATTTATATGCTATAAACCCTCGTTAAGAATTTTGGACGTGGCAAATTTTTACAATGTCTGATGATCTGATGGGAGTACAGCCTAAGTCTTCCTTTTCACTGTCATTGAAGAGGGACCGCCTGAGCAAACAAATCGGGTAAATAAAATTACATGGCTGTATTTAAGTAACTTAAGAAGAAAGAAAACTGCTAGGCACTTTGGCAGTTTAATTGAGGGTATAAAAGGATGCTAATTATCAATGTGTCTCAGAGCTTCCATTTAAAAACACTTTTTAGAAGTAGCAGCTAATTCCAATTACCTAGATACACAAAAATCCGGTGAAATACCATGATAAAACGCCATACCCTGAAAATGCCTACGTAATGAGATATCTCTAACTAATTCAGGCTGACCTTGCCTACGTAGCCTGAATGGATGCAGTTCAGCCACATAGGCAGTAAATACAATGATCGCCTTTATTGATTTAGAGCATCCTTGCAGTAAAGAAATCACAGCAACCAGGGCTATATTCTCAGCTCTTGGGAAGGAAGGAATGGCCAGTTCTTCCAGGCTCTGGGGCACTGGCTCCACTGATTTCTTGGGGTGTCTTCTTCTGCTACCAATCTACCTCATCGTCCCATCCCTAAAAGGCTCTAGGACAGAATTTGGTGGACAACAGTGACGTGAGATACCCTGTGACCTGGATGAGCTGGCAAGAATGAGTGGGCAGATACCAGCAAGTTCTAAGGAATAAGCCATCAGCAGAGACAGCTGTGACTTGGCAAATGTCGGAGCAGATGTTCTTTCCCCGGCCCTGCTGTCAGCTGGAAGGAACTTTCCCTGCATGCCGTGGGGGGTGGGGGGAGGGGTGGGGGTCACAACCTGGTCCCAGCTCTGCTTGCAGCTCTGCAGCCCCTGCCTGGACGGGGCCAGTTCCGCTCAGATTAGCAATTAGGTTGGAAGCCAGCACAGGCTCCACTCGGGCAGCACTTCTGGGAGCTGGGACCAAAACTCCTGAGAGATGCTGGTGTCCGTTCCCATTAACCTTCCGTCCGGGGGAGGGAGGTCCTGTCCTCCAGCCAGGAATCCACGCTGGGGCTTCACGTCCGCTGGGCCTTCCATGGAATCCAATCAGTCTCTGGCTCAGTGTCGTCTCAGCAGAAAGAAGACCGCCGTGCACATAGAGATGTGCTTTTCTGGGCAGACCCACCCCAAATAAGGAGGCCCAGAGAGAGCACCACAGCGGAGGGACACGTTAAGTAGGGAGTTTGGGCCATGTTTTCACCTCTTCTGCCACCCGTCTGACATTGACCCCTCTGGTCGGTGGCATCTGTGTTCTAGGTCATTGAAAAGGGTGCAGCTGAAATGCTAGCTCAAAGAGACACCTTCGCCCCCACGTTTCCTGCACCATTGTTTACAACAGCCAAGACATGCAAGCAACCTGAGGGTCCATTCTTGGACGAGCGGATAAAGAAATTGTAGTATGTAATTATATTATATATAATTATATTTTTAAATAATTATATATATATTTATATATATAATATAATTTATATATATATAATTATATAATTACATTATATATAATTACATTATATACATACGTATATACATATATATACATATATACATATATACATATATA